>NC_057797.1:23332838-23358930 GCF_018294505.1 Triticum aestivum | reverse complement strand
CCAACCGGTACTAAAGTGCTCCCGGCCCCCGGAGCTGGCTCGTGCCATGTGGTTGCCCTTTAGCACCGGTTCGTGCTGGACCGGTGCTAAAGGGAGGGGGGGGGGGGCTTAGTGCCCACACTTTAGTGCCGGTTATGGAACCGGCCCTAAAGGGTCTTACGAACCGGTGCTATTGCCCGGTTCTGCACTAGTGTGGAGGGAGGCGGGCAATATATTTCAACAGTTATGCAATTGCTTAGCATGTGTGGTATGCTTGTTGTGTGCACCAGCAAGGACGGCATGACTGGGATGAGCTTTTTCATGTTGGATGATGGCGAGCATGATGTATGGGCTTTCCGGTACTAGGTCAAGCTACCGGTGATGGATATTATGTGCTTCCAGGAGCAGGGTGATTAGTTAGTAAAGGTTCTCTCCGAGGAGGGAGACGTACTTGTGACCTGCAATGGCCAACTGTTGCATTATGACAGAAATGACGATTTTATAGCCAACTTCAAGTTTGGTGATGACATTCCAGTGGTAATTCCCGTTACTATCAGAGTGTTATTCAGCATTCGTTTTCAAAAGATGGACAACCTATCCCCACCGAATCTTCTGGAAATCTTATTTTGTGACATGTGAATGTAAGTAATTCTATTTTGGTCACTTGTAAATTATAATTTCTTGAGATTTATACTAGATACTATGATACAGTAAGTTATGCCTTTATATGCATATTCTTCTGATTTAGGCCTGTTTGTAACATAGTAGTTTGGTTGGAACAGGATTAGGGTTGTCCTCAGCAGACCAGATCTCGTAAGCTCACAGATAGTGGCTTCTTGGTGGTTATCTTTCAAAAAACACCTCCTGGAATTGCATAACAAAAAGATGCATTTCCAAAATAGAACCACACAAGGAGAAAACCCAGATATGAACACGATGTTCTACCAAGCTGAAAAATCAGCTCCAGATATAACAAGCTAGTAGTTGCTATATTTCTGGTTGTTTCTGCTCTTTAGTATTGTTACAATATTATGACTTTGTTTTGCCCATTAGGTTCCACTACCTGCGTATAAGGAAATTCCCTAGTCTTTGTTCTCCTGTGGCGCAGCTGCCATCAAGGTGTCATTGTGCTTCTTGGGTCCTGCCATCCTAGACTACACAGACTCACACTTGGGTAATAGCCATCAGTCTTACTTGTGGGCCCCTTGGGCGATGTACCAATGCTAGTATGATATTGTGCTAATGACGTATGTACTTTAATTTTTAGCACTAGATATATCCTTATTATTATTCATAGTTTTGAAGTGTGCCATTGGATTGGTTCATGCAAGTGACAGGTCAAGATAAGGATAAATATTTGTGCTGCTCTTAAAGATGATTCATCTGGTATTGTAGTTCCTCATGGAGTTTCGAAAGAGTTTTTTTTTCATCAATGTCAAAATCTGGATGGATTTATTTTGTTCAATTTCCCCCCTCTGATCCTTACTGTACAGTGGACTCATATCCCCAGTAATACCCTGATTCATGATAACTGGAACTCATACACAAAAGTATAGTTTCGTGTGGATGCACGCCATGGTTTGTTGTGGATGCATACCATTTTTTCTGGATGGACTACACACGTTTCTTTTTTATTGGAAATAATTCACCAATTTATAGTTTTTTTCCGGATGGACTACACACAACTATATCTTATTTTCATTCAAGTTTTCAAACATGTTAATGCTGATATAGTTCTTATCTGTTTTTAAATTTTCAGGAAACCAGTAAGCCTGCTAATTAGAGATCCTTGACCAATTTAAAATTTGAAACCTATTCAAAACTTATGCACTTCCTGATGTGTGAACACTCTTTAGCTATGTTGTCCATCGTAGTTCGTACCTCCTATGTTTCAGTTATATTAATTCTGTATGAGTATATGTTCGGTTTGGTCCGTTGTAAACATAATTATAATAATTTCCATTTGAACAATTGGTAACGTAACCTCAGTGAAATTTCCTTCCACCGTATATGTGAAACTAATGTTGACCCACTACAGATCATGAGCTTCGAACGGATACAAATCTAACTTTAAGCTTCAATATATTTTTTGATCACTTGCTCAGTGTAATCTCTGTCTACTGCTTGCAGGGAATGGTAGAGACTTCAATATTGTCTATTTTTAGAGCCTCTGAGTTTGTTGTTTGCTACCAGTATGAAATCGATACAGTTATTTCTAATTAATGTTGGTTTTGCTCTAAAACTGACCTAAATTATGTTTGCACAATCATTTGGAATCAGCAGATGAGATACTCGGAATGATTTTATATACAGTATATACATAATGAAAGGAATCAATCTTCGCTTTATGGATGAGAACAGTTCAACTTGGTTCAACTTCATTGGATTAAATCTTCACTGGTTAAGGACATGCGCAAGTTCACGCCCTAAAACAAACATGTACCAGTGTGCAGTTAATCTCCAGGTTTCACGCAAGCACCTTGTGCTTCTTTCAAAGGCAAAATAGCACATACCGCGTCAGTCACTCGGTCAACCTCGTGGCAGCAATAAACTAGATGATAGAAAACTGTAAAAAGTGCAATAATTTTATAAAAGAATTATCCATTGTTTGCAACGTAGTGTATGGATGGTACACTTAAATCTCGAGGCAAACATCCAGTTTTTTTTTTTTTTTAGAAAAGAGGATGACCCCGGCCTCTGCATCTGGGCGATGCATACGGCCACTTTATTAATTATTATCACAAAACCTTACAAAGCCATACAACAGCAAGATTAAAGCCACCGTCTAAGCAACATCTGTCGCTACAGCTATCCAATTGATGAAGGAGCGCAGATAGTCTGGGCCAAATACCAAACAGACATCGCAGCCAAACCTAAACATCTAAGACCTGAGGTCCCAACCAGGACGCCTGCCGGGTATGGGGCACCTACCAGTCCGGCGCACTCCCCAACCAGGACGCCTGCCGGGTATGAGGCCGCCGCAGCCACGTGCCACAAATCCATCTTCAGAGCTGTACTGTTGCATGTACCGTGCCAGGTCTTTCTGCCATCGACGCCACCACGACGCCCGACAACGTCGTCCTCCTACGCGAGTCCATCCTCCCACAGCGAACTCCGAATCTGCACTGCGCCACGCCGTCAAGATCCGTCGTCATCAGTGTGTAGGATGAAGCACCGCTCCACCAAAGAATCCGTCCACTGGTCCCTCGATCACGTGTGTACCTCCAAAAATGACGCCCCCAAGGGAGGAACGACACTAGAGCGCCGCCGTCATCCGATTATCCGATCTAGGGTTTCCCCCGGAGGTAGCAGAGAGTGGCCTTGAACTTCTCCACGGCGATGCCTTCAAGAAGGGAACGGCGCAGATAGCGCCGCCACCGCCGCCTTAGCCGAAGCCGAAGGCAAGTTTTCACCCAGATCAGTTCGAAGGAATCCAACTCTCGTGCACGGGCCGCCGTCACCACCAGCACCACCAGGCAGACCCCTGGAGTACCGGCAGATCAGCGAGCCACCGGCACCACCGCATCCAGATCGCCGGCCACGCCGGGCCGCCGCCATCCCCCGTGCCGTCCGGGTCAGAGACGGAGCTGCCGACCGCGCACAGGGACCGCCGCCGCTTGCACACGCCGGAGCGCCGCCGAGATCCTAGCGCCCGCCACCGCTTGCCGAAGCCAACCTCCGCCCGAGCATTGGCGCCACCGTGGAGCCATCAGATCGGGGAGGGAGACGTCGCGCGCCGACCACCCACGCGGACCGCCGCAAGCCCGAGCGCCGGCGCCACCACGGCGCCATCAGATCAGGAGGAGGAAGAGCCCGCGCCTTGCCGCCCCGCGTAGACCACGCCGCCGCCATCGCCGCAGCGCCACAAACGGGAGCCCCGCAGATCCGCCGGCGACACGACCTGCCGCCGAGCCGAGCGCCGCCGCGAGGGCTGGCCGTCCCGCGCCGCCCAGGAGCCTCGCGAGGAGGGAGGGATCCCCGCCGCCGCCGGCGCACGCGCGGGCTTTGCCTGGTGGCGTCCCCTGGCGGCGGCGAGGGAGAAGCAAGGCGAAGGAAGGGAGCGGCGGCGGCGATCTAGGGTTCCGCCCGGGCTGCTCGCGGGAGCGGCACGGTGGACGGGGGACGGGCCCTCTCCCATGCAAACATCCAGTTACTATAAAAAAAACTCGACCGACCAAGAATGACAGATATTACTCACTCCTTATGTTCATAAAGCATAGATGCTCTGAGGCTCATCAAACTAGAACCTCACCTCCTCATAATGCAAGAAGCAATGCATTTTATGGCCATATGGAATAATACTTCTCATCATCTCCTTCTAGCATACAGCAGGCACCATAATCTTCTTTCATTCCAAAGAAAGGAAGTTGACAAATGTTCTCCTGAAAGCGAAAGGGAGTAGTACGCATGCGTAGGGATGAAAATGGAGTGGAAAGTTTCCGCTTTTCCGGAGGAAAAATGGAAACGGAAAGGAAATTTGAAAATGGAAATGGAAATTTGCAAAATGGAAATGGAAGTGGAATTTTTTATGCGGAAACGGAAACAAAAACGGAACGGTGCTTTTCGGTGGAACTGACGTGAAAACGGAACTTTCCGTTTCCGTGAATATGGAATTTCCGTTTCTACTATAGGCCCATGGCTGCTTTGTAGTCCAATTACCAAACAACACACAATGACACAATGAACAGACTGGATCATTTGAGAACCAACTTTTACTTCCACACACATTCTCAACTAGACACAATACGGAATTGTCATGTACTATTACAATACCACCTCATGTTGCCAACACAACAATATTATCATGTAGCCATGTTAACAATTTCTTAAATTTCTTTGTTTTTTGTTTGTATTTCTCTATGATTCAAGGGGGTTTTAAGTTCTGGTCAACATACTGTTTTGTTTCCGTGTCCGCTCTGTATTCGCTCCGTGTCTGTTTCCGGTAGTATTTGTTTCCGTATTCATTTCCGAAGTTTCCGTATTTGTTTCCGCTTCTGCAAAAAAATATGAAAACAAATATGGTAGCACCCAGTTCCGTCCGTTTCTGCTCCGTTTTCATCCCTACGCATGCGGTTGTCTTCACCTTCATTGTACTCCATCTTTCCAAGAAACTTACCACCAATGTCACAGTGTAGAACACACCCGGGAAACTCGATCAACATCTCATGGTCATTGAGTGCAGAAATCCTGCATAGAGTTCTCTCCCTTAAACTGAGCGCTGGTGACGCCTCTAATGCCATCAGGTCAATATGGTACATTAAGGCCCACACCTCGGCATCGTAGTCATGCATACTGTAGATTTCTAAAATGATGCCATCATAACTGTTGCACATAGAAAACACTCCATCCAATTCCAACAATGACATCCAAGGGTACTGCCCGTGAGGATGAAAATTCCATCAGAATGTCTCTACCATGGTGTCGAACACCATTATGTAGTTGAAACTGTAGCTACTATTGTCACGTCTTAATACCCAATGAAGGTTTCCATGGTAGAGGACTGGTGCATTGTAAGAAACTGTGAGTTTATCCATCATCTCGGACGGGCGGACCGACGCGCGGACGGCGGCTGGCCCAGACGGGCCACCTCGGCGCGCGTGGCCACCGGGTCGGAGGAGAGGCCGGCTGGTCGCGCCGGGGTCGGAGTAGAGGCGCACGGGGATCGACGACGGCGGCGGGCGACACAAACCGATCAAGAATAGATCGGAAAACCAAAAAGAAAAACGCCGATCAAAAACGACCGGCGAGAGAGCGAAAAAACCCGGAGCAAGGGCTCGGGAAAAAGACTCTCTAGGGCAGCCGGCCAACACGGCCGGCGGACGAACCCTAGGTACGGGCGGCGCGGCCCCCGGCGACGGTCATGGAGGCCGACCGCCCCGGGGGCGGCGCGCAGGTGCGGAAGCGGTGGCGGCTAGGGTTTAGGATCGACTTGCGATAGATACCATGTTAGAAGGGAGAGAGGGATTTGGTGGAATTATGATGGATGTATTATTAAGCCTCGAGGGAGAGTATATATTGAGTACAAGACTTGGAGGGCAAGAAGCCTCTCCTGGAGATAAGGTAGGAGACGGATTACAAATCCTAGACTACCAAATACATGTATCGCAAATATATCTCTAACACCGCCTGACAGAGGTGCAGGTGCAACTAGGGATGAAAACCGAGTGAAAACTTTCCGCTTTTCCGGTAAGAAAAAACAAAAATACAGAGAAAATAAGGAAGTGAAAAATGGAAATTTGAAAAACAGAAATGGAAACGAAAGCAAAAATGAAAAGACGATTTCCATTTCTGTGAATACGATTTTTTTTTGGGTATGTTAACAATTGATTAAGTCTGCTGGTTTGCTTTTGTTTGTCTATATGGTTTGAGGCATTTTTATGTGCATTTTCGAGTTCCAGTCAACACCGATTTTGTTTTCGTGTCCGCAACATATTTGCTTCGTGTCCGTTTTCGGTAGTATTTGTTTCTATATTCTTTTTCGGGGTTTCTGTATTTGTTTTTGCTTGCGCGAAAAAAATATGAAAACAAATGTGGTAGCATCTAGTTCCGCCTGTTTCCGCTCCGTTTACATCCCTAGGTGCAACAAATGAATTTGATAATTATGTTTTCCTAAAAAATAAGATGAATGGTTATGCTCCCTGAAAAAAATGAACACGAGCAGGTCGTTGTGGACGCGTCCTAGTGCGGCATTGTGAACGCGTGTGGCTGTGTGTCCGACCCCCGGAGCCCATGCAGCGGCAATAATATTGGTTGGGTTTTGCATGATCAGCATCGGGAGGAAGCCGAGGCGCTGAACATGAAACGATGCGTCCTTTTGAGCTTCCCGCGATTAAATGGCCGTCTCATCATCTCTCCCGGCTACCCAGCTCCCCCTTCCACACCGGAACATGAAAAACAGATGAGCATTTTTCTTGCACATCGGCTCTTGTACTCTCATAACCATTTCCTAAGAAGCCCGTTTAGGGGTCTGTTCTGTTAATCTCCTCCCCAAGGGTATTGGAGGGGATTTTGAATTACAGGAGATTTAATCTCTCAATCCCCACCAAACCGACATGGGCGGCCTAGGCATCCTGGACATGGAAAAATTCGCACGTGCTTTACGGCTCAGATGGCCTTGATTGCTTTGGAAGGACGCGGGAAGATCTTGGGTTGATTTGGGGCACCCGTGCGATGAAGAGGACATGTCGCTGTTTTATGCGTGCACTTCACTGTTGGCAACGGACGAAGGGCCTCTTTCTGGCACTCCCCTTGGCTTGAGGGTCGCAAGCCAAAAGACATTGCTCCCTTCATTTTTGCGATTTCCAAACACAAGAATGACACCATCCATAGGGCTTTGGATCTCAACAAGTGGATTGCCAACGTGAACACAAATTCTGGGCTCACAATTCAGCACATCCCTTGAGTACTATGAGCTTTGGGTTGGATTACGAGAGGTCTTCCTTGATGAGGGGGTGGATGATGAGATCGTTTGGAAGCTGTCGCCTTCCGGTGAATACACGGTATCGTCGGCTTACAAAGCTCAACTCGACGACTCCACTTCATCAAGAATAAAGCCAGCTGTGTGGAACAATTGGGCGCCGCCAAAGCACAAATTCTTTGCTTGGCTCATCATTCAAGACCATGTTTGGACGGCGGACAGGCTTCAACGGAGAGGATGGCCATATTGCGGCCTATGCCAATTATTCAAGAGGGTGCCGGAGATGGTGGTGTCGTGGTTCTAAGTCTGATAGTAGAATGGGGGGTAGGTATGGAGAGGCAAGATCCTAGCTATGGAGTAGTTGTATACGCAGAGAGTTAACGAGTTCAGGCCCTTCTCTGAGGAAGTAACAGCCCTACGTCTCGGAGCCCGGAGGCGGTCGACTGAATTATGTATGTGTGTGTTACAAAGATGCGAACCCCTCTACCTGTGGAGGGGGGTGGCTTATATAGCGTACGCCAGGACCCCAGCCAGCCCACGTAATGAAGGGTGTTAAGGTACATTAAGATGGGGCGTTACTGGTAACGCCTTACATAAAGTGCTATTAAGGCTATAAAGGCTATTTAATTACAGACCGTTTGAATACGGAGCTCTTCATGGTCGAGCGAGTTTTCTCAGTCGAGTGAGTCTTCCTCGTCGAGTGAGTCTTCATGGTCGAGTGACCTTTCATGGAGTCGACTGACTATGCGACTTCTTTTGGTAAGTGACCTTGGGGAGGGTAGCTCTGGGCAGACCCATGACCCTATCCTAGGTACATGACTTCATCATTAGCCCCCGAATGGGTCGAGGTTTGAGTGGGGAAGGATTTGAGAATCTTCCGACCTGCTTGTTACGTCGTTGGTACGTCTTGTTCCGGATTTAGGACCTTTTAGTGACGG
The DNA here is from genome assembly GCF_018294505.1 of Triticum aestivum. NCBI lineage: Eukaryota > Viridiplantae > Streptophyta > Magnoliopsida > Poales > Poaceae > Triticum > Triticum aestivum. Next base: position 23,350,596 of record NC_057797.1, on the reverse strand, counting down.
CTTCGAATCCTTTTCCAGTCGCCTTGATCCATTCTTTGTGTTTGTCGAGTGCATTTTGCAACCTTGTGGGCCTCCGAGCGACAGATCGACGGGGTACTCGTAATCCGGTTGATTGTTCTGCAGTTGCGGATTTTGCGGGATCCGAATTTTTTGGGAAGCGCGCGAGGCGGAGAAAACCGCGGCACTCGGCTGGGACGAGACGATGACGCCTCGATCTTCGCGCCGCCTTTTTCGCCACGTATCGCTCGCGCGCCTGTGGCGGGATTTTGACAGATCGCCTGGGCCTACCGGTCAGCCACTCGGAATCGGCCTTACTTAAAGCGCTGAGCGGGCGTATTTTGAACAGTGCCGTCGCAAACTCCGTTTCCCTCCGCCCCCAAATCTCTCCGCAGCGCTCGCAACCTCCTCTGCGCCGCTACTTCGCACCAGCCTCGCCGGCGACGATGGGGAAGGAGAGGACCACCGCTCTGGAGCGGGCGAAGAAGGCGGCGGTGACGGCGAAGGGGAGGGCGTCAAGCCGGGGCGGATCCTCGTCGCGGTCCAAGCTGCCGCAGGGCTGGATCCAAGGGGATTGGATCCGGTCGACCATCACCGAGAAGGACCTCGCCGATCTGGCCGACGAGGGACTGATCCCTCACGGGTCAGCGAGGCTTTCGGGGAGGGAAATGCAGCCGCAGCCGAAGGAGGGTGAGTGTGTTCTTCTGGCCACTCATCTTGATCGTGGATTTTCTCTGCCGCCGAGTCACTTCTTCCGAGGGTTTCTGAATTTCTTCGGGGCGCAACTTCATCATTTTACTCCCAACTCCATCGTCCTTCTTGCTGCTTTTGTTTCGCTGTGTGAGAACTTCCTGGGTTGTCGGCCGCACTGGGGGCTTTTCAAGCACATATTCACCTGTCGCTCCCAGACGGTGAAGAGAACCAACCCAGACGAGGAAAAAACTCAAGTGGTTCAGATGTGTGGGGGACTCGGAGTCCAGATGAGGGGCAAGAGTGCATTTCCCGCAATGACCCTGCCTGACTCGGTGAGAGGGTGGCAGTCGACCTGGTTCTACTGCCAAGATCAGTCGACGCCTGGGCAGTCGACCGGTCTCCCTCCTTTCTCTATGAGTCGAGTGGACAAGCCTGCTTCCTTGAAGGTGTTGCCAGAGGAGAAAACCCAAGTGAAATTGCTGATGGAGCGCGTGGTTCAGCTTATCCGTGATGGAGTGACTGGCATGGACCTCTTGGAGGTTTTCCTCCGACGGCGGATTCAGCCACTGCAATACCGGGGTCATCCGATGTGGATGTACTCTGGTACCGACGACACCTATCGGATTGATCCAGAGGAGGTCGACGACGCCACATTGGAGAGGTGGATGACAGCTATCACTGGGAACAAGGACAATCCGCAGGGAGCTAGGAGAGTCGTTCCATTCGACCAAACCACTCAACCAGACAAGGTATGAATATTTTCTTCCGACTGATCCAAGGCATTCGATCTTCTAAGATAGTCGACTGAACTTTTCTTTGTTTGTTACTTCCCAGGATATTACTAAGATGTACTCGACGCCCAACGTGGCGCAGGAACGATCCGTTGAAGAAGAGGCGAGTGGGGGCGAGAGCGAGGCCGATCCAGAGGAATGGGAATCTGATGGTGGGGGAGAGGGAAGTGACGACACCGACTCCAGCGAGGAGGAGGAGGAGGAGGAGCCTCCACGCGAGAGGCGGTCCAAGCTTACGCACGACCCTGCGCGGGGGCGGGGTAAGGCGACTGCTCCTGTTGGGCAGTCGTCAAAGCGTCCCAGGACTGCCTCGCCTGCGCCGACAGAGAAAGCCCCTAAGCATCCTCGCGCGACGCCGTCCAAGCCCCTCAAAGCTTTGCCTCGGATGAAGATGACTATCCCCACCATTTCTGTGTAGAGAACCGAACTTCGTCTTTTCTTGTTGAATGTAATATACATTGGTCGACCCGTTGAGTGAGTCAACTGTCTTTCGAAATTTGCAGTGCTGCGACCTCGGAGGTTTCTGCCAAGGGTGATGACCAGGAGATGGAAGATGCTGCTACCTCCAACCCAGGTATAGTCACTTGATGCTCTGAAATTTGCAGTGCCGCGGCCTCGGAAGCTTATTCTCAACCTGGCCGACTGGATTTTCCTTGCAGCCCCTCCGCACGTCATTGATCTTCCTGATGATGACGACGAAGTGCCGCTGGTGGAGAGGAGAAACAAGAAGGCTCTGGCTGGCAAGACTCCACAGACCACCCCAACGCCTGAGGTCATGGCTCGGGAAGGGGGGGACATTACTCGGACTACTGTGACTTTTGCTGAACCGCTTACCAGTGCTCCGCCTACCTCGTCGACTGCTGCTCCGCCATCGCTTTTTGCTGTCTACCGCGCCCCAGACGACCCAGTGGGCGCCGCTAAGGAAGCCATACGCCAGGCTGGAGTTATGATGGAGCAGGTGAAGATGGTTCGAGAGGCCAGTCAAGCGGCTTATGATGCCAGCTCAGCTCTTCAGAGTAATGTTCAGGTAAGTCGACTTGACTGTTTCATCATGAAATGCCGTTCAAAAGCCGCTTCTTTCCGAAGATTTCGCTGTTTTTATACACCCACTGGGTGTGTGCGTCGATTGATTTTTTGTGGGGGCACGCTGAGTGCACCCACTGGGTGTGGTCCCCGAGGCTATGGTGGACTGCTGGCAGTCGACCATAGTCTGTATACTTTCAAACTTCTTCACTCGACTGATCGGATCAAGTCGAGTGGAAACCAGGAAAACCGGTGGGGGCACGCTGAGTGCACCCACTGGGTGTAGTCCCCGAGGCTATGGTGGACTGCTGGCAGTCGACTATAGTCTTTAGAACTTCCCCTTTTTTTTAGGTCGATGACTTTTAGTCATGGCTTTAAGATCATATCAGGTCGACTGATCGGATCAAGTCGAGCGGAAACCAAGAAAACCGGTGGGGGCACGCTGAGTGCACCCACTGGGTGTAGTCCCCGAGGCTACTGTCGAATGTTTTGGTTCGGCTGTAGTCTTAGAAGTGTCGCACTCTTTCTTTTAGTCACTCGGGAGTAACTTGTCTTTGATATCTTTTGTCAATTGACTCTTTGCAGAAGTCTTGTGAGCTTGTTGCTCAGTTTGCTGATCTGAAGGACAAACAAGTCCAGCTTAACCTTGACTTACAGTTTTCCCAAGAAAACTTGCAGAAGGCGAAGGATGAAGCAAAAGGTATGGCTGGTGAGGACTCGACGGCTGTCTCTGTTCTCCTGCCTGTTCTCAACTCTGTGCTCATTGTTGCTTTGCAGACGAACTGGAGAAGGCCCTGAAGAAGAAAGATCTTGACCTTGCGGAGGCACAAAAAGCGGCTGCGGAGAAGTTGAATCTCGCTGAAGAGAAACTTGCTTCAGTCGGTCAACTTGAGAGCGAGAATGCTAGGCTGAAGTCTGCTCTTGACACGGCCAATAAGGAAGCGAGTCGACTGAAGACTGACAAGGTTACCCTGACTGACAAGATCGGCCAGATGGCGGGGAAGCACAAAGACTTGCAGGATTATCTTGGGGGTCTTGCCAAGAAACTATTCCTCATGCTTGAAGGTAATCCCCTTTGCACGACTGACTTGCTGTTGTCGGCTCATCATCCGATTACAATTTTGCGTTGTCAAAACTTCTTTCAGAATTCTGTCGGAATTTCGAGGAAGAAACTAGTCGAGTGGAGACTAGCCTGGACCCCATCAACTCTCCTGTGAAGGACGATGCTGCCATGAATATTCTCCGGTTGGAATCTCGTGTTGCTGGCGTGGTGGCCTACCTTGCTCGACTGAAAGCTGCAGTGTCGCGGATCGACTCCGCACTCTGGCCCAAGGAGACGCTTCAGAACGACCTTGAATCCTTGGTCACTTGACTAAGTGAGGTTCCAGGCCGAGTGCAAGAATGGAAAAAGTCTTCTGCTAGGTGTGGTGCTGATGTTGCTCTGTCGCTGGTTCGTGTCCACTGCAAGGAGGCGCGGGAAGAGAAGCTGGCCGCTCTCCAGGTTGCCAATACCAGGAAGCATAACTTTCAGGACTTCATGGAGACCTGCATCGCTGCGGCCACTCGTATCTCTGATGGGATTGACTTGGACGAATTTGTTGCACCATCCAGTCCTCCACCGGAGGAGTAAAAAACTGTTGTGCCTTGCCTCAAATTTGCCTCGGAATGCCGAGTGGTTTATGTAACCGATAAACTCTGTCGAGCTTATAGCTCGAGTACTTTTATTTGCGATCTAGAACCCTTTGATTTTATCCGAACTTGATTCGTCGTTGGATATCTTCGTGATTTATCTGTCGAGTGAGACTCGATTTTAATTCAAAATGACTTGGATGAGCACTTGGCTGCCACCAAATCTCCGGGTGGGATGTGGCTTTCCACTCGGTAGTATTTCAGATACTTAGGCGAGTACTGGACTGCAGCTAAGCTCCCCGAGTGAGAGGTTTGCTCTCCACTCGGTAGGGTTTTAATTACTTAGGCGAGCACTGGGCTGCAGCTAAGCCCCCGAGTGGGAGGTTCGCACTCCACTCGGTAGGATTTTAATTACTTAGGCGAGCACTGGGCTGCAGCTAAGCCTCCGAGTGGGAGGTTCGCTCTCCACTCGGTAGGATTTTAAATACTTAGGCGAGTACTTGGACTGCAGCTAAGCCTCCGAATGGGAGGTTCGCTCTCCACTCGGTAGGATTTTAACTACTTAGGCGAGCACTGGGCTGCGGCTAAGCCCCCGAGTGGGAGGTTCGCTCTCCACTCGGTAGGATTTTAATTACTTAGGTGAGCACTGGGCTGCAGCTAAGCCCCCGAGTGGGAGGTTCGCTCTCCACTCGGTAGGATTTTTAAATACTTAGGCGAGTACTTGGACTGCAGCTAAGCCTCCGAGTGAGAGGCTGGCTCTCCACTCGGTAGGATTTTTAAATACTTAGGCGAGTACTTGGACTGCAGCTAAGCCCCCGAGTGGGAGACTGGCTCTCCACTCGGCAGGATTTTTTTTTTTTTGAAAACTTAGGCGAAACGGATTCGCAGCTAAGCCACCCACTAGGGGAAATTTCGACAAAAAAGAAATAGTAGTCTTTTGTGAAAACTATGATATTCTTGCTTGAAATAAAGGAACTACAGAGGTATTTTTATTACATCTCAGCCGAGTGAGTTTTTAAGTGCAAAAAGGACGGAGCAAGTCCGCGTTCCATGCTCGAGGCTCGTCGATCCGGCGATCGATGTTGTAGAGGTGATACGCCCCATTGTGCAGGACTTTGGTGATGATGAAGGGGCCTTCCCAGGTTGGAGCGAGTTTGTGAGGCTTTTGCTGATCCACCCGGAGGACCAAGTCTCCTTCCTGGAAGGGTCGACTCTTCACATTCCTGGCGCAGAACCGACGCAACTCTTGTTGGTAGATAGTCGAGCGGATTAGAGCCATCTCTCTTTCTTCTTCCAAGAGGTCGACCGCATCTTGTCGAGCCTGCTCTGCTTCTGCTTCAGAATACAATTCGACTCGAGGCGCATTGTGGAGCAGATCGCTCGGCAGAACTGCTTCAGCCCCATAGACCAGAAAGAATGGTGTTCTTCCAGTCGACCGGTTAGGGGTGGTCCTCAATCCCCAAAGAACTGACGGGAGCTCGTCGACCCAGGCGCCTGCCGCGTGCTTGAGATCATGCATCAGTCGAGGTTTTAGTCCTTTGAGGATGAGACCATTCGCGCGCTCGGCCTGCCCATTCGACTGGGGATGGGCAACTGAGGCATAGTCGACCCGCGTGCCTTGAGAGGCGCAGAAGGCTTTGAATCTGTCATTATCAAAGTTTGATCGGTTATCCGTGATGATGCTGTGTGGAACTCCATATCTGAATATCAATCCCCTGATAAAGCTGATGGCAGTGCTTGCATCGAGGTCCTTGATGGGTTTGGCTTCTATCCACTTCGTGAACTTGTCGACTGCGACCAACAGGTGGGTGAAGCCGCTTCTACCAGTTCTCAGTGGCCCGATCATGTATAGACCCCAGGCAGCGAAAGGCCAGACGAGTGGAATGGTCTTCATAGCGGAGGCGGGCTTGTGTGACATGTTGGAATAAAACTGGCACCCCTCGCACTTGTCGACTATGTCCTTTGCCATTTCGTTCGCCCTTGGCCAGTAAAAACCCGCCCGGTATGCTTTAGCCACGATGGTCCGAGAGGACGCATGATGGCCACAGGTCCCCGAGTGGATATCTTCAAGAATTATCTGTCCTTCTTCTGGCGTGATGCACTTCTGACCAACTCCAGTCGCGCTTTCTCTGTACAACTGCCCTTTGATTACTGTAAAGGCTTTGGATCGACGGACGATCTGTCAAGCCTCTTCTTCATCTTCTGGGAGCTCTTTCCTCATGATATACGTGATGTATGGCACTGTCCAGTCGGGAGCGACAACCATAACTTCCACAATCAGGTCGACCACGGCTGGAACCTCCACTTCAGTCGGGTCGCTGGCGCTTTTTGGTTGCGGGGGCTTTTCTTTGAAAGGATCTTCTTGCACTGATGGTGTATGAATGTGCTCTAAACACACGTCTTTAGGGATGCCTTCCCTTTTGGACCCTATTTTCGCCAAATCATCCGCAGCTTGGTTTTTCAGTCGGGGTATATGATGGAGCTCTAACCCCTCGAATCGCTTCTCCAACTTTCTCACTGCGCTGCAATATCCCGTCATGGATGGGCTTCGGACGTCCCACTCCTTCATCACTTGATTAACAACCAGATCTGAGTCGCCGTAGACCATAAGGCGACGGACGCCGAGTGAAATGGCCATACGTAATCCATACAGGAGCGCTTCATATTCCGCCTCATTGTTGGAAGAATCAAAGTGAATCTGAAGGACATATTTGAGCTTATCTCCTCGGGGGGAAACCAGTACAACCCCCGCACCGGACCCGTTCAGCATCTTGGAGCCATCAAAAAAGATAGTCCAATGCTCCGAGTGAACTTGAGTCGGAAGCTCCTGCTCAGTCCACTCGGCGAGGAAATCAGCTATTGCTTGGGACTTGATAGCTTTCTTTGCTTCGAACTTGATATCAAGAGGAAGAAGTTCAATTGCCCATTTCGCCACTCGACCAGTTGCATCTCTGTTATGAAGAATCTCTGATAACGGGGCGTCGCTGACGACTGTGATGGAGTGATCAGAGAAATAATGAGCAAGCTTCCTCGTGGTCATGTAAATCCCGTAAACAAGCTTCTGATAGTGAGGGTATCTTTGCTTCGACGGGGTCAGAACTTCAGAAAGGTAATAAACTGGGCGTTGAACTTTGAAGGCCTTTCCTTCCTCTTCCCGCTCGACCGTAAGAACGGTACTAACGACTTGTCCAGTGGCTGCTATGTAAAGCAACAATGGCTCTTTGCTGACAGGGGCAGCAAGCACCGGCTGGGTGGAGAGCAGAGCTTTTAGCTGTGCAAACGCTGCATCAGCTTCTGGAGTCCACTCGAACTTGTCTGACTTCTTCATCAGTCAGTAAAGAGGCAGTGCCTTTTCACCGATCCTGGAAATGAATCGACTTAAAGCGACCAAGCATCCAGTAAGTTTCTGGACGTCGTGCACACGCACGGGGCGTTTCATTCGGAGTATGGTGCCAACTTTTTCAGGGTTAGCATCGATTCCCCGTTCGGAAACGAGAAAACCGAGTAACTTTCCTCCAGGGACTCCGAATGTACACTTCGATGGATTAAGCTTGATATCATAACTCCTGAGATTGGCAAACGTTTCAGCTAGGTCAGTGAGCAGGTCGGAACCTTTTCGTGACTTGACAACTATGTCATCCATGTATGCTTCTACATTCCGACTGATTTGAGTGATCAGGCACTTCTGAATCATTCTCATGAACGTAGCTCCGGCGTTCTTGAGACCGAAAGCCATGGTAACATAGCAGAAACACCCAAACGGGGTGATGAAGGCTGTTTTTATTTCATCGGGTCCATACAGATGGATCTGATGGTATCCAGAGTAAGCATCTCAAAAAAGACAACCTCTCACATCCCGCAGTCGAGTCGACTATTTGGTCGATGCGAGGAAGAGGGAAATGATCTTTCGGGCAGGCCCGATTGATATGTTTGAAATCGATGCACATGCGCAACGATTTGTCCTTCTTAGGGACCATTACAACATTGGCGAGCCACTCGGAGTGGTTGATCTCGCGAATGAACTCCGCCGCTAAGAGTCGGGCTACTTCTTCGCCAATGGCCTTTCTCTTCTGAACGGCGGAGCGTCGGAGATGTTCCTTGACTGGTTTGACCTTTGGGTCGACTCGAAGGCGGTGCTCAGCCAGTCCTCTGGGAACGCCTGGCATGTCAACGGGCTTCCATGCGAAGATGTCCCAGTTCTCACGGAGGAACTAGATGAGCGCTTCTTCCTATTTTGAGTCGAGTGTAGTGGAGATGTTGGTTGGAGCTGCATTTGGGTCGGTCGGATGGATGTGAACTTGCTTGGTCTCCCCAGACGACTGAAATGCTGACTCCGTGGCGGGCTTCTTAGCTCGCAGCAACTCACTCGGATCTGCTGTCTTCTGGTACTCTTGTATCTCTATTTTGGCCATCTGAGCGTCAGCGATTTTGGCGTCTTTCTGAAAGCACTCCTCTGCCTTCTTCCGATTGCCCACGATGGTAATAACACCTTTGGGACCAGGCATCTTCAGTTTGAGGTACACGTAACATGGTCGGGCCATGAAACGAGCATACGCTGGCCTCCCGAGGATGGCGTGGTATGCGCTCTGAAAATCCACGACCTCAAAGGTTAACTTTTCTTTCCGGAAATTTTTTGAATCACCAAAGACTACGTCAAGAGTGATTTGGCCGAGTGACTCAGCTTTCTTTCTAGGTATGACTCCGTGGAAGCTCATGTTGCTGGAGCTGAGTCTGTACATCGGAATGCCCATCCCCTTCAACGTCTCGGCATACAACAAATTCAAACCACTGCCACCATCCATCAGAACCTTGGTTAGTCGAGTGCCTTCAATAACTGGGTCGACCACCAACGCTTGCCTCCCTGGGGTGGCAATATGAGTCGGATGATCGGACTGGTCAAAGGTGATGGCAGTCTGGGACCATTTCAGGTAATTGGGTGTCACTGGAGCGACCATGTTCACTTCTCGATTGATGACCTTCAGTCGACTTTTACATTCGACGTCAGCGAAAATCATCAGAGTAGAATTGACCTGAGGATATTCCTCACCGCTGTCTTCCTTGTCTTCAACTTTGTTTGATTCTTTCTCCTTGTCCTTGGCCTGCTTCCCTTGGAACTGTTGTAAATGAGATTTCCCTCCTCATCTTTCTTCGTGTGAATGTGGCACGGTAAGTCCATCACATCGTTCCCGTCCTGGTCTTTCACTTTCTTGGGGTTCCAAGGACCCTTGGGTTTCCCCTTAAACTTCCCTGGGGTCATAGCCAGGGCCTCTCCGGGTGCAGCTGGCTCGGCCTTGCGCTTCTGCTTCCGACTGGAGTTTCCTCCGCCGATCTCATTAGCGGCTGCTTTATACTTGCCACTCCGGAGTCTATCTTCTTCTTCTCCATTTGCATACTTGGTGGCGATTTCCATCATTCGACTCAGGGTCATATCTCCGGTTCGACCGAATTTCAAGCTTAGCTCTCTGTTCTTGACGCCCTCCTTGAAGGCGCAAACTGCCTGGTGATCGGACACATTCTCGACCGTGTGATGCAGAGTGATCCACCTTTGGATATAATCCCTCAGGGTTTCACTCGACTTCTGATCACATGACTACAATTCTGTCAATCCTGCTGGTCGCTTGCAAGTCCCTTCAAATGTCCTGACGAACACTTGGGCTAGATCTTCCCAAGTGTAAATACTGCTGGGTGCCAATTGATTCAACCACGCTCTGGCTGATCCTTCTAATGTTTCATGGCGACCTCATCGTTGCCACCTCCGATCTGAACAACCACTCGGTAATCCTCGAGCCATGTGTCCGGCTTGGACTCTCCGGTGAACTTGCTAACTCCAGTCGCCAACCTGAAGTTGGGAGGAATCACTGCGGCTCTGATTGCTCGGCTGAAACACTCGGGTCCTGAGACATGAACTCTGCTGCTGGAAGGTGCGCCTCTGTCGCGGTCTTCTCGGTGAGCTCTATTCCGGTCGACCAGACCCTGAACGATAATGGATCTCGCATCAAAGCCTGGTTCTCTGGGTCGACTGGGACCCTTTGCCCAGTACTAAACTGGCGTCTGTCATCTTGCCGTCGAGGAACATACGACCCGGCTCTTGGGGGAGGAGAGGGCACTCGACGTCGATCATTGCGATCGAATCGGTGCTCGTATCGCTCGCGCCCTTGGTACTGATCCTCGTGCCGGCCTCTGTGTTCTTCACGCCTCGGGGGCGATCTTGGACTGTGAACTGACTGTACAGAATTCGCAGCGACGGATCGACTGTGAATCCTGTTGCGCGACTGAGACACAGCTGAATTCTGGTCCCCCGCTGCACGGAGTAAATCCCTAATCTGCAATAGACCTCTCCCTGCCTCTGACTGTGAAGGCTGGATCGACTCTGCTATGCGGGCTGCAGCTGCCAAATTCTGAATCGGGGTACGGTATACCTGAGTTGGTGGCTGGAAGAGGCGACGTCGACTGGACTCGGGAACGGGCGGTCGAGCGCGCTCGTCGAGTGCTCTCTGGAGATTCTCCAGCCGAGCGCGTTCAGCCAAGTTGGCCAAACGCACCTCCTCTAAGGCGCGTGCTTCAGGGGTTTCTCCAATGATAGGAGTGTGAAGCGCATCCATGTTCCGGCGACGAAGTTCCTCCCTCTGCACTGAGGTAAGGGGCTCGGGCATGCACTCTTCGTGGCCCCGCGCCGGAATCCCTCCTCCGGCAACCTCTTCGGTGCGGGGGAATCCGGGGGGACTACGTGGTCCGTCGACCATTAGAACCTCCGCCGCTGGATCACTGCTGTCGCACTCGGATGCAGTCTCCACGGAGCCAGTCGATAGATCGAACAGGCCGTAGAGCGACTCGTCGGGCTCGATTGCCGCGACTTGGGGGGCGGCCGACTGGCGGGCCAGCGCGTGCTTCACCCACCGCTGAAGCCTCGACCGACCGGAACGCTTGCGCCGACGGGAGACTGGGGATGAGGACGAAACGAATGCCGACCCGTACTGGGCCGACGGCTGCCGCAGGAGGACGCCGCGGACGCACGCGCGAAAGTGCGTGGCCCCGCGGGCGGGAAGCGCGTCCACGTCGAGTGGAGCCTCCTGAAGCCAGGCGGAGTCGTCGATGACGAAGGTGAGAGCGCCAAGACGGATCTCGCGGCTCTCGACCAGGACTCCGCTCGAAGACATGATGTGAGGTGCCGAAAGAATCCCAACTCCTCCAACAAATCGCTAGAACACCTGCCCCACGGTGGGCGCCAACTGTCGTGGTTCTAAGTCTAACAGTAGAATGGGGGGTAGGTATGGAGAGGCAAGATCCTAGCTATGGAGTAGTTGTATACGCAGAGAGTTAACGAGTTCAGGCCCTTCTCTGAGGAAGTAACAACCCTACGTCTCGGAGCCCGGAGGCGGTCGACTGAATTATGTATGTGTGTGTTACAAAGATGCGAACCCCTCTACCTGTGGAGGGGGGGTGGCTTATATAGCGTTCGCCAGGACCCCAGCCAGCCCACGTAATGAAGGGTGTTAAGGTACATTAAGATGGGGCGTTATTGGTAACGCCTTACATAAAGTGCTATTAAGGCTATAAAGGCTATTTAATTACAGACCGTTTGAATACGGAGCTCTTCATGGTCGAGCGAGTCTTCTCAGTCGAGTGAGTCTTCCTCGTCGAGTGAGTCTTCATGGTCGAGTGACCTTTCATGGAGTCGACTGACTATGCGACTTCTTTTGGTAAGTGACCTTGGGGAGGGTAGCTCTGGGCAGACCCATGACCCTATCCTAGGTACATGACTTCATCAGGTGGCGCACATCATCTTCTGGTGTCGATACACATTACGCATTTGGACGGAGATCAAGACTTGGATGGGTTTGACCAGTGTGGATATCACTGACTGGAGTAGCTTCGACAACGTCAACGATTGGTGGCACCACATGGTAGGCGTCAACGGCAATGTGGGAAAGGGCCTAGCATCTCTCGTCATGTTTGTTTCATGGGAGATTTGGAACGAGCAGAATGCAAGAGTGTTTAGGAAGGGTTCCTCCATGCCAAATGTAAATACGTCTAGAATCAAGGAGGAGGTCAGACTTTGAGGGATGGTCGGTCATGTAATTCAAAACTCTTCTTAATTAATGAGATGAGGCAAATCTTTTGCCTCCGTTTCAAAAAAAAAAAACAATTTGTTGGGGATCTAAGGTTTTGAACAACCAATTTGTTATGCTCATTTTATCCTCTCTCAAACCAGCAACCGGCAGGCATTCACTACTCAATCTAGCTTGTATTTACAGACTTGTACAACAAGCAATCTTGACAGCTCAATTTCAAGAATCAAACTTCAAAACTGATTTCAGTGGTTCTTCTGGATGACGGGACATAGAGGCAGGAAGAGCTGGACCAATGAAGATAGAACAAGAACCGAAGCGAGGGCCAGTGATCTCATTGACAAAGCTTTGTGTCCTACTTCGGACGCAGCTGCCATCCTGCGTGGGATGTGGTCCATTTGGACAGCTAGGAATTGTCGTCGGCATGGTGCTGTACCGCTGGAGCTCTCAAAAGCATGCAAATGGGCACGGGACATTGCTAGTCATATGGTTTTGTCTACTAAGCTCCCTTCTCTCTTTTTTTTCTGATAAAGGAAATATATTAATATCGTGAAGATACCAATTACACCCAGTCTCTGCACCAACAAGATGCCCGAAGACATCAAACATGCACACAGCCAAAAAAGGAAATAAAAAGAGAGAAAAGTCCTCGCCATGGTGATCAATCACTCTTACCAGCAACACTCTAACCATCACCAAAGACAACGCCCGGACTACCAAAAATGTTCTCCGTAAGCAACGCCTCCAAGAAGAAAACAATGCACAAGCATTGTCGTCCCACGATCAAAGATCTTATGGTTTTACCATGGAGAAAGTTCGGGTTCCCAAAACAATGCCTTCAACGCCAGGTACAACCAGTAAAGGACAGGCCTTGAGTTTTCACCCTGGAAATCACGACACCAATGTTGCCGCCCCCCACTTGCCTATATATGCCGCTGTTACAATTCATCGATCACCAGGCTCACGGGCAACGAGTATGCGGTTTGGAAACGAAAACTGTCACAGCCAAACCCACACGGCAGTCCGTGACGCAATGTCTCCATCGCGTCCAGGATCCCACCTCCAATCTTAGCCATCTTGACATTCTCCGTCTCTGCCAACGCCATACAAATCGCAACTTCAACATGTCCCATGATGTCGACTGATAGCAGAGCTTCGCAACACCCCCTTGAAGCTCCACGGGCTGATGCGCGCCCGACCAGATACCCTCCAAATCAGAGGTCTAGGAGCACTTTGCTAATCCATGAAGACCGTCGGTGGAGAAATCCAGAACTCATCAGTGGCCAGATCGGAAGCGACCGGCAGCAACAGATCGGTGAGAAGGACGGAAGAGGACCACTAGGCCAAAAAAAAGGGGGAAATCACCGCTTTATTAGGGAAATCCACCACCGCCTACCGCAACCATCCGAACCAGGCCATCCAACCAAAGTCCAGATTTTTGCACACTCATTTTCATGACATATTTAAGATCTTAAAGTGGTATTGGTGATATCTCAAGTTAGCGGCTAGCCTCGACAACACAAATGTGCTCTCAATTTTCGACAATTTGAGCTCTTTTTCGATAATTTCTGATCCATGCAGGGAGATTCTCAAAGGCTTAGGATCTCAAAGTTCATTTTTGTGACATGCTTGAATACTTAAAGTGAGCTTGGCGATATCTTGAGTTAGCGGCTAATCTCTGCAGCACGAAATATACTACTATTTTCAAGTTTTTTTAAGGTGAAGAGCATTATTTTTTGCTCTTTTTTGACGATTTCTGGTCCATGCATGTAGATTCTCAACGGTTTTAGATCTCAAGGTTCATTTTTGTGGCATGTTTTACTTTCGAGAGTGAGTTTAACGATATTTAGCGTTAGCGCCTAGTCTTTGCAAAAGGAATGTGCTAACAATTTGAAGTTATCCTAAGGTTTAGAGCATTTGGGCCCTTTTACGATGATTTCTGATCTGTGCATGCAGATTCTGTGGGGCTTATGATCTCAAGGCTAGTTTTTCTTTGACATGCTTGACTTCTCATAGTGAGCTTGGCGATATCTCGAGTTAGTGGGTAGTCTCTACATCAGAAATGAGTTCTCACACAGCCAAAAAAGAAAATAAAAAGAGAGAAAAGACTTCGCCATGGTGATCAATCACTCGTACCAGCAACACTCTAACCATCACCAAAGACAACGCCCGGACTACCAAAAATGTTCTCCGTAAGCAACGCCTCCAAGAAGGAAACAATGCACAAGCATTGTCGTCCCACGATCAAAGATCTTATGGTTTTACCGTGGAGAAAGTTCGGGTTCCCAAAACAATGCCTTCAACGCCAGGTAAAACCAGTAAAGGCCAGACCTTGAGTTTTCACCCTGGAAATCACGACACCAGTGTTGCCGCCCCCCACTTGCCTATATATGCCGCTGTTACAATTCATCGATCACCAGGCTCACGGGCAACGAGTATGCGGTTTGGATACGAAAACTGTCACAGCCAAACCCACACGGCAGTCCGTGACGCAATGTCTCCATCGCGTCCAGGATCCCACCTCCACCTGTACCATCTGGTCTTCTAATCTTAGCCATCTTGACATTCTCCGCCTCTGCCAACGCCATAGAAATCGCAACTTCAACATGTCCCATGATGTCGACTGATAGCGGAGCTTCGCAACACCCCCTTGAAGCTCCACGGGCTGATGATTGTGGACGCGCCCGACCAGATACCCTCCAAATCAGAGGTTTAGGAGCACTTTGCTAATCCATGAAGACCGTCGGTGGAGAAATCCAGAACTCGTCAGTGGCCAGATCGGAAGCGACCGGCAGCAGCAGATCGGCGAGAAGGACGGAAGAGGACCACTAGTCCAAAAAAAGGGGGAAATCACCGCTTTATTTGGGTCATCCACCACCGCCTACCACAACCATCCGAACCAGGCCATCCAACCAAAGTCCAGATTGTTGCACACACGGCCAGGAACCACTACCAAGGCAGTCAAGTATGAGGAGCCAAGGAGCGGCCTGCCGCCGCCATTTGGGGTGTGGCTAGCGACGGCGGCGGCGAGGGGAATCTGGCTAGGAGACGACTCGGGAGGGTGGCGGCGGGGACGCCTCGGAATCGCCAGGAGGCGACCCGGAGGCGGCGGCAGGAAAAGGTCCCTTCTCGCCTTGCTACACCAAAAAAGATATCTATGTGGTCTCCACCTTCAAGGAGTGTTGTCAAGATCAACTCTGATGTAGCTTTTGATGTTAACACTCATGTGGGAGTAACCGAGCAACTGGTTGTGTTATCCGCAAATGATAAGGGTGAGTTTCTTCCTAGGGGTTCAAAGTGGTAGAAGTCCATGGCAAATGCTCTGACCGCGGAAGCCATCGGTTGCAGGCATAGCATTCTACTGTGCCAACAGTTAAATGTTGAAAATGTTCACCTGGAGACGACTGTGAAGGCCTGATTGAGTTATGGAAAAGCCGCAAGAAGAATCGTTCTTCAGTTCTACCTGTTGTACTTGAAATCAAAGAGCTCAGTGCTTCTTTTTCCAACTTCCAGTTCAGCTTTGTAAGGCGTGAGTTTAATCTAGCAGCACATTTAACTGCCAAATTTGCTTCTAGCTCCTTGTCGGAGTGTGCCTGGTTCCACCAGGTGCCGGCGTTTCTCAAAAATTGTATAGAGCATGAACTTGTTGCTGTTAGCTATTGCTTCGCCAAAAAAAAAAAAAAAGAGAACCGATGCGAGCCGAAGGGTACTCTCTTCCCTTCTACATAGACCTCTGTTGCCGGTAACCCTTTGTACTTCCCCAACTCATTTGCTTTTCATATTCTCTCCAGATCATCTGTAGTAACACTAGGATGCTACTTTACGCTTCAGGCAACAACAAACACGACAATCATGTGGTCAGCGCTGCTGTCTCAGGAAACTAGTAAGTACTCCCTCCGTTCCGAATTACTTGTCTTGGATTTGTCTAGATACGGATGTATCTAGCACTAAAATGAGTCTAGATACATCTGTATCTAGACAAATCCAAGACAAGTAATTCAGAACGGAGGGAGTAGTAACATAAGTTGATGAACAAAACAGGTGAAGAACATAACACGACTGTCGCAGAGAAGTACCTAAACCTTCCACAAAATCAAGTTGATAAACACAACAGGTGAACATATAGATTGTGCTTCCAACTGTAGCAGAGAACTCCTACGAATAGGCAACAAGTGTAATAGTCCACTCTTTCCTGAAAACAACAAACAGAGCCAGAGTGAGAGTCAGTAAGTTTAACACATCAATGAACTGAAACTTAAAGTTATCTATTGTAGCCAGGTAAGCTTAAAGGAAGATACATGTACAGTTGAAGGAAATTTAACTAAGCCAGCAGCACAACTGCAATGTTTTTTAAAAAAAATGGAGGAGGACCCCCGGCCTCTGCATCTGGACGATGCATGCGGTCACTTTATTAATTGTTCACACAAGACATTACAAAGTAATACAACAGCAAGACTAAAGTCACCGTCTAGGCAACATCTGTCGCTATTCCTATCCAAATGATGAAGGGATGCTGATAGTCTGGGCCTAATACCAATCAGACCTCGCAGACAAACCTAACATCTAAGACCAGAGGTCCCATCCAGGACGCCTGCCAGGTATGGGGCACCCACCGGTCCGGCGCACTCCTCAACCGGGTATGAGGCCGCCACAGCCACCTGCCACCAATCCATCTTCAGAGATGTACTGCTGCATATACCTTGCACGGTCTAGCTGCCGTCGACGCCACCACGACGCCAGACAACTTCCTCCTTCTGCGCGAGTCCATCTCCGCGCATCGGACGCCGAGTCTCAAATGCGCCATGCCGCCTAGACCCACCGTCGATGATACTGTTGATGCCACACCGCTCCACCTACATGCCATCTCGCGTCGACTCTGAACTACCAGCAACTCCACCACCGTGAGCAGTCCTCGGCCGACGTCTTCAGGAAGGAACACGACACCAAAGTGCCATCGTCGCCCAAACAAAGGAACAGAGGCTTTTGCCTGTGCTCATGGCAGAGGTGGGGGCGTAGGATCCACACCGAAGCCTCCAGGAAGGGAATTGGCGCCGAGGGTGTCGACTTTGGTGCGGCCACCACGCCGGCCTGGAGTTTCCCCTGGATCCATGCCCACCCGCCAGATCCGTCTAGCCAGCACCGGGTAGGTATTGGAACTAGCACGAACCGGAGCAGATCGAGTCAGAGCTGACGCTACCGGGATTCACAGCCTGCCACCGCCTGCCACGTACATCAGAGCCGACTCCGAACGATGCCGGCCTCACGCACACACCTCTGGCCACCCCGAACCATGTCGGTGAGTGGGGGCAACCTCGGCGCGCGCCCACCGTCGCTCAGGGCGGCCAGGCCAGCGCCCGAGCCCACACCATCTGGAGGGGAACCGATCTGGGGTGGGGGCCCCAGATCCGCCGCCGCCAACCGCCATGGCCGGCCCCATGCTGCCCCCGTAGCCGTGGAGGCACAACCGCCGCCGGAATCCGATCGGACCGCCGCCCCATCACGCCCACGCCGCCTCCATGCCGGGCGACCAGGTTCGCCATGACGTTTCGGCCAGAG
>NC_057797.1:23325976-23332446 GCF_018294505.1 Triticum aestivum | reverse complement strand
GGAGGCGACGCGAGCGCTAGGTGGCTGCCCCCCTTGCACAACTGCAAAGTGCAAACAACAAATATAAAAATATCTATGTATAACAACACTAATCAGGATGTGTTCAAATATCAACAAGATAGCTGAAACAAAGGCGATATCAACTGCACAGGAGCCTCAGAACGAAGACTAATGGAATTAATCCATTGAAATTTTCTACATTAAAATTTCAGCATGAAATCTGGACTGAAAAGCACCCTAGTTATCACAGTGGACTCTGGTATCTAAGTGTTCGCACAAGAACAGATCAGCAATAGTTCAATGAGAGATTCAGCTGCTATTTTACATAAAAAAGGTTATCTTCAAACATCTACAAATCACATACAAAAATTAAGTAATATAAGTTCTGAATGCGCAAAAGACAAGATATAGTTGTTTGGTTCTGAATAAAATCGAGACATATCTCTAAGACTCTAATCTCAAACGAATGTGTGTCATTCATCGGAAGAAAAACAATTTGGTGCAAAGTCTGCAACAAAATATACATAATGTGTATCAGTTTTCCTGCTGACATGAATCAGGGTATACTGGGGATAGGGGGGATAACCGTTGTGTTTTCATAAGAATTCATTGTTTCCCTTTGCTACATGAAGAACTAAAATTTTTGAATGGGTCAATTTTAACAGCACAACATCACAAACATACAATTTTAGTGCCATGCATGAGAAATAAACTTACCTGTTCATGTTATGTACACTTGTATGAATCAGGTAGAAATATTAATCTGTCTGAGCTATCAAGGAAAATCCCTATTTATTTGCTCACCCCCACGACGTGAGGCATATTTTGTGAAGTATTTGTCATGTGCATGCGTATGACTTGTGGCATGTTCCGGTTGATGTGATTCTCTGCTGCTTTTGCTTTGTGCTCTTTGTAAGCAGACACACCAGGCTCTTCTGTATGCATGGATTTTCTCAGGTTTTTCAAGTATGGTGACAAAGGCGCAGAGAGGGACAAAATAGTGGGTGATGAGCTAATAAGGGGGTTTGCGACAGTTGGATGACAAGCAGTTGGAATTCACTCGCCGGCGCCGGCATGTGTGTTGAAACTTAAAGTTGAGTCTCAGCCGGAGAGGTGGCATTCTTGCATGATGGCCTTGCAGGATTGTCCACCTCCTCATATTGCATGATTCATTCATGTTGTAACACTGATTCTAGAATTGGACGTGATCTCCGTCCATATCTATCTAAGATGGTTGAGCAATAGAATAGTGTTGTGTGAAATAGGAATTGTACAAATCCTCTTTCTGGAGAACTAGATTGTGATGTTAATAGCAAAATCATTACATCTTATTAGCTTCAAGGAAAATCATTCCATTACTAACTAGTGTACATGGGTGCAGTTCTTTATGTTGCTCACAAAGACACTATTTTTAGTACACTCATCTTCTAAATTTTTTGGTGGCTGTCGGCGAGCAGCAGCACCAGATGGCCGATGCCAATGCCGAAAAGGAGAGGAAAAAAAATCAATTAATGATGCTTGACTAAATAAACATCGTCAAGAATATTGACAGACCGAGTAGAGAAAGAGTAGCTAATAAGTAGAGACGGATCACAAGGTCCTCAAAGAAAGAATATATGACACGTCTAGGGAGCGGCCGGCTGCTCCCTAGCGGTCCAAAGTGGCCTACATGTTTTTGTCCCATATGATCCTAAAAAAGGAAAATATTACCTTTTGTGTGAACCAAAAGTGCTAAAAAGGATACTACTAATTAATCATGCCACGTGATCTCTTCTCATATGATAGATATCCGCATGCTTCCTACTCAGGTTATCTTTTGTGTAATTATTTCGGGTTTTCAAAAGTTTAAAAAGCCATATCTTTCAAGCCGCGTGTCGGAGTTCAAATCCGTCTTCACCGCTGGATTCTTTGCGACGTGCTCTTCGAAACTAGATCCCGCATGGGTATGTTTTTACGAATTTTTTGTGTGTGCAACTAAGTCCCTCGTTTTGTGCAACTGACTAGCAGTTGATGTGCAACTACCTGACAGTGGATGTGCAACTTTTTTGCCTACCCCGTGGAAATGTAATTTTCATTGATGGCACACATCTACCCCCAAACTACCACCTCCTAGTGAGATGATCAAATTCGTGTTTTGCCAGGCCAACTGCCTAGTAGTTCATGTGCAACTTTTCCCTTGCCCATGATTGTGCTTTCACTGTTTGCTGCATCAGCCAACTGCCTAGCAGTGGATGTGCAACTTCAGATACTGTCACCGCCAACTGGCTACCAATGATGTGCAACTATCCCTCCTACCTCATGGATGTGTAATTTCCTTACTAGCACTCGGAACCACCCATCTAGTGGGATGTGCAACTTTAGCGCCCCGTTTATATGCAACTTTCACTACCTTCATGAATATGTAACTTTTCACAGCCCTCATGAATGTGGAATTTTCACCATCCAACTATCCCTGCTTTTGAGATGTGCAACTTTATATGTTGCTCCGGCCAACTGCCTAGCAGACTTTGTGCAACTTTATTTGTTGCCCCCGCCAACTGAAACTACATATCCACAAGTAGGGAGGGAAGGAGTTGCACATTTAGTAATTGGAAGTTGGCTCGAACAACAGACTAAGTTGCACATATCACTAGTAAGGAAGATTGGGCAGGGTGTGTCAACAGTAAAAAAAACTGCACATCCACGAGTAGGGACAAGAGTCGCACATCGACTAATACATAATTGGTCGGGACAGTAGACTAGTTGCACATCAAATTTTCATGGTTGCTAGGTGGTAACCGAATGTGAAGTTACATTACGCAGCTTTAAAAACTTGTTTTGAAAAAAAATTGCATCATTTAGTACTAAAGTTGCACAATGCGGTACTGAAGTTGCACAATATAGCATCAAAGTTGGCATCAAAAAAAATTCCGTCGAAACATAGCCATGCGGGATTTAGTTTCAAAGACCTCATCGCGAAGAATCCAACCGTGAAGACGGATCTGAATTCCGACGTGCGGTTTGAAAGATATGAATTTTTAAAAATTAAAAAAAAACAAAATAATTACACGTGATGCTGTTTTTTTCAATCTCACTAACCAGTCTAAACACATTAAATACTAATAACGACATGCACTAGCAAACGAAAAACAACCCATGCATGATTGTGAAGCCCGGCCGCTCGTTGTCTTCAAATAGTGGGTGTGCACTTTTTAGATTTTAGGAAGAATATATCAGGAAACAAATGATTTTCTGGCATCCTCAAAGAACGCACAATAGAGAGGCATCATCCTCAATGAATGTAAAAGCAGGTAATCTTCTTTCCAAGTCATTGAAAGAAACGATCAATGAGCGAGACTCCCCTAACCTCGGCGCCCTAGCCTCGTTGGTCGCCCGTGGCGACTCCGGAGGCGCAGCCGCCGCCACCAACAGACTCCCTCCACAACCCCCTGCCACCCAGCCGTCGCCGGAGGAGGCCGTCAGACGGCGGACGACGGCGGCGAGGTGTTCCCCATATCTTTTTCTTGGCCCTAGCGTTCTTCTACCGTCGCCATGTGCTTCCCATGGGCAAGCCTGGAAAGGGTCGAGAGTGCAAATCCTAGCGTGGACGGAGGCACATCAAGACATCTGCAGTGGATTGCGTATTGCGGCCGTCGCATGTCCTGGCGTGGACTACGGAGAAGGCTAGGGATTGGATCCCACTGTAGTTCCTGGCGCTAAGGCCCTTCCCAATGCTCCACCTTGTACAGGTGCTAAGGCTGCCATGTAGGCAAAAAAACTGATGTGGCAAGGTATTTAAGAGGAGAGAGATGAGTGTGGTGACCCCAGGAAGAACCAATGCCAAGCGCGAGAACCTAGGCAAAACACTTAAATGAAAGAATCCCACCAATAGATAAAGAACTTTAGTTGCAAAATCATTAAATGAAGGATGCTTAGCACCAACAAGTTAAGCACCTATGCATTGGGGGCTTTTGTTGCTAAAGTTTTTAATGTGCTTAGCACCTCATGTAAGCACCAATGCATTGGAAGTAGCCTAAATCAAGTGATCCCGCGCGGACTGCAGCTTCCGCATGTGCATCGCCCATGCGGCATGCATGCATGAACGGATCTCCTGTTGTTCCGGATATGGTGGCCTGGTTGCTCCGGTCTAGTGTGAATGGATCTCCGGACGACGACCTCTTTGATCCGGCCGGTGATGAGTTCCGGTCTTCCCCGCCAGAGATCTATATGTATTGGCGTATATGTCGCCCCTAGATATCTAGATCGAAAAGTCTCCGGTTGCGCGCTCATATTATCAGCCAGCACGGCTTCAAAAGGGCATGAAGCAAAGCTTCACTTTCTTATCGGAGTCATCGCACATGTCTAAGTCAAGATTTCCAAGGCATTAATAGAGGTGGAGAAAGTCATCATGGCCGTGATCGGAGGTTTCGAAGCATTGGCGGCAAGGTGCATTGGATGCTATGAAGATTGCGTGTTAGGTATTTGGTGACTTGCAATAGTGGCCTCGGTAAGAAGGGGCGGCAACACCGGAGGACTGCAATTTTGGTGGCGCTCCACGAGTATTGAGTCTAGGTTGCCAGGGTGAAAACCCAAGATCTGGCCTTTATTGGTTGTTGTAAGATTATGATTGCACGATATATTGCTCTTCGTGCATAGGCACATATATATGATGTACAAAGGTGGGCCACAGACCTCAACTATACAAGGAACTAGGAGGTGGGCCCAATACACAATATGCACATAACACATATACTCAACACCCCCCCCGCAGTCGAAGCGGCACCGCGGCTGACGCGAAGACTGGACCGGAACTCCTCAAATGACGCCGTAGGCAAGCCCTTGGTCATGATATCGGCAAATTGTTGGGAAGTAGGAACGTGGAAAACGCGAATATGGCCAAGTGCCACCTGTTCCCGAACAAAATGAATATCCAACTCAATATGCTTGGTCCGTCGATGATGCACCGGGTTAGCGGAGAGGTAGACCGCCGAGACGTTGTCGCAGTAGACCACCGTGGCACGGTCAACTGGGCAAGTGAGCTCCTGAAGCAGCTGGCGAAGCCACGAACACTCAGCGACTGCGTTGGCCACCGCACGATACTCAGCCTCAGCACTGGAACGAGAGACCGTAGGCTGCCGCTTGGACGACCACGAGATGAGTGAGGGTCCAAGATAGACACAATAGCCCGAAGTGGAGCGACGAGTGTCAGGGCAGCCCGCCCAGTCTGCATCAGAGTAGGCGGTGAGGGCGGTGTCGGCGGAGGCGTGAAGCGTGACGCCAAGATCCATAGTGCCACAAATATAGCGGAGAATCCGCTTGACGGCAGCCCAGTGAACGTCTCGAGGAGCATGCATATGAAGACACACCTGCTGCACGGCATACTGGATCTCCGGTCGAGTCAGAGTGAGGTACTGGAGAGCACCAACGATAGACCGATAGAAAGTAGCATCCAAAGCAGGAGAACCATCCGTGGCAGAAAGCTTGGCCTTCGTATCAACAGGCGTAGCGGCTGGCTTGCAGTTAAGCATGCCGGCACGCTCGAGGAGCTCGTGAGCGTACTTCCGCTGATGAAGGAAGAAGCCATCCGGACGGCGCACCACCTCGACACCGAGGAAGTAGTGCAAAGGACCCAAGTCCTTGATGGCGAACTCAGCGCGAAGACGAGCCGTGAGCTGACTGAGGAGACCAGCCGTACATGCCGTCAGGATGATGTCGTCGACATAGAGCAGCAAGTAGGCCGTGTCAGAGCCCTGATGATAGACGAAGAGCGAGGCGTCCGAGCGGGTAGAGCGGAACCCAAGCTGGTGGAGAAACGCCGCGATACGCTGGTACAAAGCGCGCGGAGCCTGCTTGAGTCCGTACAAGGACCGCGAAAGCAGGCACACGTGGTCGGGAAGCGCCGGGTCAACAAACCCGGTGGGTTGCTGGCAGAAGACCTGCTCCTCGAGGTGACCATGGAGGAAGGCGTTGGAGACGTCCATCTGGTGCACCGGCCAAGCACGGGAGACCGCAAGGTGGAGAACTGTGCGTATCGTGCCGGGCTTGACGACCGGAGCAAAGGTGTCGGTGAAGTCGATGCCAGCACGCTGTCGGAAGCCACGAACGACCCAACGCGCTTTGTAGCGATCAAGGGTACCATCAGGACGGAGCTTGTGTTTAAAGACCCACTTCCCGGTAATCACATTAGCATGCCGGGGACGGGGAACAAGCTGCCACGTCCGGTTGCGCAACAGGGCGTCAAATTCCTCTTGCATCGCAGCCATCCAGAGCGGGTCACGAAGAGCGGCTCGAACGAAGGACGGCAACGGCGAAGGCTCAGAGGTGGACGCCGCATGGACGTAGTCATCCGAGGCGTAGCGCGAGCTCGGGCGAAAAATGCCCGTACGGGCGCGGGTGACCGGACCGGCCACAGACGTCGGGGGCGCCGAGGGGGCCGCGGGCGCCAACGTTGGGGGCGCCGGGGGCGCCAACGTCGGGGGCGCCGGGGGGGC
>NC_057797.1:23316292-23325571 GCF_018294505.1 Triticum aestivum | reverse complement strand
GGCGCCAGAGGAGCCGCGGGGGCCGCGGGCGCCAACGTCGGGGGCGCTAGCGCCGCGGCTGTAGGAGGCGGCGGATGCGGGGGGCGCGCCTCAAAGCCGGGTGGCGGGCCAAGAGAGCCGCGCGAGCGCCCTGGGAGAGGCGTCGAGGAGCCTGCGTCACCAATGGCGGGAGGAACAGCTGGGGGTACCTGGTGAAACGGAAACACATGCTCATCAAAGTAAACGTGCCGGGAAGTGAACACACGGTGGGAGACAGGATCGTAGCACCGATATCCCTTGGAGTTGGAGGGGTAGCCGATGAAGATGCAAGCGACAGATCGAGGTGCAAGCTTGTGAGAAGTAGTGTCGGCAGTGCTGGGATAGCAAAGGCACCCAAAAATATGCAAGTCGTCGTAAGACGGTGGCGTACCAAAGAGAAGATGGTGAGGTGCGTAGTTCCACCGTGGGCGGCAGGGTCTAATGTTAAGAAGAAGTGATGCAGTGGCGAGTGCGTCCGGCCAGAAACGAGGCGGCACGTTGGCATGAAACAGGAGCGTGCGAACGCAGTCATTCAGAGTGCGAAGGACGCGTTCGGCTCGACCGTTCTGCTGTGAAGTGTACGGGCATGTGAGGCGGAAAACTGTGCCGTGATGCGACAAAAAGGTGCGGAAAGCGAGGTTGTCAAACTCTTTTTCATTGTCCGTTGAAGCGCAAGGATGGGACGCCCAAACTGCGTGCGGACATAGGAGTAAAAGGCCGTCAAGGTAGAGAGTGCATCCGACTTTCTGCGCAAAGAAAAAGTCTACACATAATAAGAATAATCATCAAGAATGACCAGATAATATAAATAGCCTGAGTTACTCGGAACCGGAGAAGTCCACACATCGCTATGAATCAACTGAAAAGGAAAAGAAGCAATGGTGGTGGAATTAGTAAACGGCAAGCGAACATGTTTTCCGACTCGACAGGCATGACAAGTGTGATCCTCGATCTTATTGCAACTGAAACTGAAACTCCTGAGAATATGATGAAGTGTGACGGGGTTGGGATGACCCAAGCGAGCGTGCCAGAGATCGATGCCAGCTGAGAGAGAAACCGGTGCGGTGGTGGTGGTGGATGAAGGCGAGTGCACCGGATAGAGCTCATCGAGGCTGTCACATCGGTGAAGTATCATCCTGGTTCGAGCGTCTTTAACACAAAAACCAAGCTCGTCAAATTCAACGGTAACAGGATTTTCATGAGTTAAACGACGAACGGAAACGAGGTTCTTAATAAGATGAGGTGACACAAGTATGTTAGACAAAGTGATAGGCATGGAATTAGAAGGAAAAGAAGTGTGTCCAATATGTGTGATAGGGAGTGTGGAACCGTCGCCGACAATGATGCGGCGATCGGTGGTGACGGGAGTGAAGGAGGCAAGATTACCAGGATGAGCAAACATGTGAGCCGTAGCCCCGGTGTCCATGTACCAATCATCACCTCCGATGTAGTTGTTCGGCGTAGGAGCGGCATGCAGTGCGGGAAGGAGCACCGGGTCCCAGGGCACCGGCGGCAGGGCCCGCGAGGGGGACGGAGACGCCACGGGGAGGCCGTAACCACCGCTCGACAGCGGCGGTGGGTACTCTCCAGACGGTAGGGGAAGCAGCCCTGACTGCGACTGCGGTGCCAGGTAGGCCGGATGGCCCGCCGGAAAAACCTGCTGGCCTGCTGACGACCCCCACCAATGCGCAGGAGCCCCGTACACGAGCGCGTCGAATGCCCCGCGTAACAGCAAGGGGTCGACGGGAAGAATCGGTGCCGGCGACGGGGCGACGACGGGCTGGCCGGAGAGCGCCGGTGGTGGGCGGCGATGTACGCCAGCGGGGGCAGTGGGGCCGAGTCGTGCAGCAAGTCGAGACGGGCTGGCGAGGCCGCGCCGTAGGGCGCCGGCGGCGGGACGGCAGAGGCGGCGGCGGACGGGCCGAAGGACGCCATCACTAATCCGACAGCGGCGGTCGGCGACAGAGAGGAGGTGTGCGGCGGCGGCGGCGCAGAGGAGGTGCGCGGCGGCGGCGGTCAAAGATGACGCGATGCAGCAGCCGGTCTTGCAGCGCGGGACTGGCGGGTATGCAGCAGCATGAAGGGCTTCGGGTGGAACGGGCTGAGGCGTTGGCGGGCGGACTCGGCGCAGAACTTCGCACGGCACGCGTAGACGGGGCCGCACCCTCCGTTTGCCACCACAAGATCGATCCAAAGAAGCTTGGAAGCAGCGGCAGCACAACGCCGATGTATTGCTACGGATGGATTGATCAAGCTAGCAATGGATTTTGGCCGTACGTAGCAGGCAGCTCAATGGATTTTGGTTGTAACGCGACGCGAGGCTAGCGGGCGACTGGGGAAGCGTGCACGGAAGGAGCGGCGGCCGGTGCGGGAGACGCGCACACGGCGGCGGCTAGGTGGCGGCGGCGGCGGCGCGGAGGAGCGCGGCGGCGGCAGCGGCAGCGGAAGACTAGGGTTAGAACCTAAAAACTGATACCATGTAAGATTATGATTGCACGATATATTGCTTTTCGTGCATAGGCACATATATGATGTACAAAGGTGGGCCACAGACCTCAACTATACAAGGAACTAGGAGGTGGGCTCAATACACAATATGCACATAACACATATACTCAACAGTTGTAACTCGCAATGGTCTTGTTGAAGGCATTGTTGTTGATGGGGCACCGACAACGCTCCTGCATTGTTTCCTTCTTAGAGGGGTTGCTTTTGGAGAAACTTTTTGATAATCCGGGCGTTGTCTTCGTTGGTGGTTAGTGCTGTTGTTGCCAGTGATTGATCACCGTGGTGAAGCCTTTTTTATTTTTCATTTTTTTATTTTCTTTTTTAGCTGCGTGTATCTTTGATGTCTTTGGACATCTTGTTGTTACAGAGGCCGGGTGTAACTCATATTTTCGCGATAGTAATATCTTTCCTTTCTGGTTTTTTTTTAAGAAATGAGGAGCCTGCGACACTTAATTTTCAACGGATGCGTGCCTGCCACCATCATCATCATTATAATCATAATGTGGTCTGGCTTGCGTCACCTTATTGATATGTGGCATGGCGTTTCCTCTATCAGTCTATAACACCATAATACTTGTTTCTAGCTCCCAAGTCCAAGCCTAAGCCCATCTCTATCCCCATATCTTAT
Source organism: Triticum aestivum (assembly GCF_018294505.1). Taxonomy (NCBI): domain Eukaryota; kingdom Viridiplantae; phylum Streptophyta; class Magnoliopsida; order Poales; family Poaceae; genus Triticum; species Triticum aestivum. The sequence goes on along the minus strand of NC_057797.1, from coordinate 23,322,417 downwards.
ATCTTATATTTTATATTTACTAATTGGAGGCACCATACGAGGCACGACGTTAATCCTCAAAATTAAGGAATTTTAACCGTTTGATTAAAAGATAATGTATCTGTAGCCATTAGATGAAAACTACTCCCCCCGTCACGTTTTAGAAGGCCAGTTAAATTTGCGTGCATTTCCACAATAGACAAGGTTTAGGGCTCATTGCATTTATTTCTAATAGCTAATTAGTACTCCGATATACTATTTCTATATGCATGCGTAGTGTGAATGCTATTTTTTTAGCCCATCTCACAACCAATAGATAACCACCTAGGTCGCAGAGAATTTCCAAACACGCCTTCTAAACGGTCAAAATACATTAGTACCACGTATGGGAGTTTTACTCCATTCGGACTCTCACCGTTTCCTTAAAAAAACCAAATCTTTCTTTAAAACACAAAAAACTGAGAAGTATATTTGCTGATGCTTAGCAGCCCATATACGTTCAGAACTCTTTCTCTGATCGACCCAAATAGGAGCACGCATGTTACGTGAGGAAAGTGTAACCTAAGACCTCCTATCAATCAATTTATGAATAACCAATGGATCTTAATTGATTAAATGATATATGGAAGTATATTGGATCATGGTTAGCAGTCAATATACATTTAAAATTATTGATCCAATCATCCCTAAAGAGTTCATGCATGTTTGCCTAAAAAAAAATAAGAGTCCATGCATGTTACGTGAAGAAACACTCAGACCAACTAACACCCTACATCTTCTATAAAAAAACTAATAAGCTACAGTTTTCCCCCGGAAACAAACTAATCCATTTACCCGTGCATGCATGGTTGACGCAGCCTGCAATATATTATCTTCCCCATGTTAAAAATCTGTGTATAGTACCTAGGTGTGTTGTACATATATCTAGGTACGACAGATAATTATTCTCTTACCCACAAAAAAAGAACTAAATGTTCTCTTCCACAAAAATAGGTACACCGTTTAAAAAAAAGGCACACAATCACAATGCGTGTATCCTGCATACTATATCAATCATGTCAATAAAACACATTTACCTATTCTCTCAAGTTTGTATATATATATCTTATGCGCTTAGTGTTTTCAAAATATAAAAATAAATTAGCGAAACAAAATTCTAAATCTATCTAGAAAATATATGTAATAATGAAATACTAGATTCGAGGAAAACTGTAAACTTCTAAAGGGGTGCAAGTGCGTCTTAAAATCACGGACTTTAGATGTGAATGTGTGCATTTTTATTTGAGGGAATTAATATGTGTGTTTTAAGTTCAATAAATAAGATATTTAATTCTTATGCAAAAAAAGAAAGATTATAATCAATAAATAATCTTAATTGATAGCAATCAAAACAAGGAATGTGTTCAGGCCCCAAAAAATTACGGCATAGGTGTCTATGGATAAAGCTATAGATCATAAGCTAGAGTACCAGTTAGTTGTCATCGGTAAAAAAAAGGTATGTCATTACTTTTCTTGATGACTCAATTGAGATGCCAGAACCATATTCTAAACTCAAATAGATTTAAAAAATATGAGAAATGTTACACCTCCAATGTATTTCCTCTATACAATGTACTAGCCCGTACTAGCCCGTGCGAATGCACGGGTTGACGGCTAGTATATTAGAAATAGAGATGCATCAGCGTATGGGGTGCGCGTGCGACTTGAACTTGGGACGACATGCAATGACGCGGCGAGGCGAGGCCACTCCGACGAAACCGTCTTCCCTCGGCATCGCTGCGGCATCGTCTCTCCTTCTCCCGTGCGCCTCCTCCTCGGGTATGGAACCAAGAAGATTCGTTCGTGGCCCAACCCTCCAACCCAACAACTAGGGAAGCACCAGAAACTGGAGGGATTGTTTGTGATTCATGACGATGTTCATCTGTGCGTGCAGGTTTCACACCGCGTGAACGCGCCGTCTCGTAGCTCGCTTTTTTTAGAACGTAGACGCTGGAAGCGTCCGGACTTAAATTAATAAAGCCCACAACGGAAAGGGCAGAGTATCAAACCACGGACATACAAGTTCGAGACAAAAGCCAGGGCTGACGCGAGCAGCAAGAAGCTAAAGGTTCAGAGCCTGACTGCGAGGTTGGTTACAGGGCCGAAGCCCGGGGCCTTGAGTACGCAGACTCGCCAAAACAAAATGAGGAGCCCGCCCTTAGGCTGGCACCACCGGCTCCCTAGCCGCGACGTAAACATGATGAATCCGGTCTTGTGCGTGTTTCATGAGATCAGCGTCCTTCTGCTTCACCAACGGACTCCATTGCTGCAAGAGGAAAGAGCATTTGTAGATGATATTAGCCGGGTGTGTCGGGAACTGTCCTTCGATGGTAAACTTGTTGCGAGTCAGCCAAAGGGCCCAAAGCATCGCCCCAATGCTAGTCCACAGCACCCTCTTGCCCTGACCCTGGACCGAGTACAGGAGCGCCACTAGCTCTTGCGAGGAGCACGGATCCCACGAGACCCCGGCCGCCTCACGCATTGCACTCCAAGCGAAGCGTGCTAGCGGGCAAAGGAAAAAGACATGGTTCGCGTTCTCTGGCGCCCCACACAACGCACACGGCCCCGAAGCCGGGTCGTTCCTCTGTGCAATGTTAATCGATGTGGGAAGTCGATCGCGTAACAACCGCCATAGGAACACTTTGATTTTTAGAGGGACGCGGGCTTGCCAAAGCCCTTTAGCCACCGTTTGTTCCGACCCTTGGCACAGTTTGTGGTATAAAGATTTGACGGAGAACTTCCTGGACGCATTGAGGTGCCAGGAGACCCTGTCTAGTTCCTCAGATAGCGCCAAGGGGGCTACGAGTTGCAGCAAAGCCTCCCACTTTGCTGCTTCCTGCTCGTTCAGGTTGCGGCGGAAGGCAATGGCCAGGGGGTGAGCCAAAGCCTCTGCCACTCGCTGGTCCGGCGCCACAGCAAGAGCATATAACTCTGGGAACCCTTCCCAGAGGGGGCCCGTGCCCACCCAGAAATCTAGCCAGAATCGGGTGGAGCGTCCTTTACCGACGTGGAACTTGGATCCTTTATCAAAAGCGGGTCTAATGGCCTGTAGATCTTGCCAGAAGGGGGAGCCCCTTGCTTCCCCTTCAAAGAAATTCCCATTGGGGAAGTACTTGGTCCGAAGGATGTCAGCCCAAAGTCCCGTCGCTCCTTGCGAGAGTTTCCTGATCCATTTACACATGAGCGCTATGTTCTGTAGTCTGGTGTTGGTGATCCCTAGTCCTCCCAAGGATTTGGGCCTACAAACCGCAGCCCACTTTACCATGTGGTATTTGCGCTTAAGGCCCGACCCCTCCCAAAAGAATCGTGCCCGCGGCGTGTCCAGCTTGGCATGAACCCCTTCTGCCAATAGGAACAGTCCCATAGCAAACATGGGGAGCGAGGACAGGCTCGAGTTGGTGAGCACAAGTCGGGCTGCAGAGGACATAAACTTGCCCCGCCACGGGCTCACCTTCTTCCCCGCCTTCCCAGTTAGAGGTGCCCATTCGTCTATCGTTACTCTGCGTGGCGCAAGCAGCAGTCCTAGATATGTAAAGGGAAAGCTTCCCACTTTACAATTAAGGAGGTCTGCGATACTTTGCCCCTCCTCTCTGTCAATCCCCATAGACAGAACTTCACACTTGTGGAAGTTTATTTTTAGGCATGACATAACTTCAAAACTTAACAGCAGGGCCTTCACCGTAGCGATGTTGTGGTCGTCAGGTTGGAATAGTAGCACCTTGTCGTCTGCGTACTGCAAGTGGGAGATCCCCCTGGGATAAGGTGGCCTACCACACCCTTGATATGGCCAGCTGCGGTCGCCCTCCGCAGCATTGCCGCAAGGGCGTCTACCACAAAATTGAAAAGGAGCGGGGAGATGGGATCGCCCTGACGCAACCCCCGCTTGTTTCTGAAGAAGTTCCCTACTTCTCCGTTTACCGAAATAGCAGTGTGGCCACCCAAGACCAGCTGCATAACCCGGTGCACCCACATGGCCGAGAAACCTCGGCTAAGCAGGACCTAGCGCAAAAAGTTCCAATGCACGCGGTCATACGCTTTTTCAAAGTCAAGTTTTAGTAGAATAGCCGGTTCATTGGTGCGTATGAGCTCGTGGATGATCTCCTGGAGCGCAAGAGAGCCTTCTAGAATGTTACGACCACGGATAAAAGCCGTTTGGGTGCGGCTGATTGTGCGCTGCGCAATCGGGACCAAGCGGGAGGTAGTGGCTTTAGAACAGATCTTGAACGGTACGTTGATGAGCGCGATCGGCCTGAACTGGCGGATGTTATCTGCCCCAGCCACCTTAGGGATCAACGAGAGGATCCCGAAGTTTAGCCTAGAGATATCTACCGTCCCACGCATGAAGCCGTTACACACGTCAAAGATTGGGCCCCGAAGTAGCGGCCAAAAGTGTTTGAACATGGCAATGGGCCAGCCGTCCGGGCCTGGCGCAGTATCTGTCTTCATGCTCATGAGAGCCGCATCAATCTCCTCGGGTAAAAAGTCTAGTCCCAACTCCTCATTTTCCCGTTCTGAGACGAGCTGTGATGGTTCCCAAATGTCAGCGTACACCCCTGCACGTTGTTCATCGCTCGTCCCCATAAGATTGATATAGAAATCATATACGTGCCGCGAGATAGCCTCCTGCGTCAACAACAATCCTTGATTGGATTGCAAGCGAAGGATCGCACATCTGCGCCGTCTCCCATTGGCGTAGGCGTGGAAGTACTTAGTATTCTCGTCCCCTTTGAGGATCCACTTAAGGCCACCCCGGCGCCTCCAGTACTCCTCTTCTGCTCGCAGCAAGGACTGACCTTGGTTTTCCAACGCATAGCGTCGAGCCCACTCCTGTTTGGAGAATGGCCGAGCGTCAGCTTGCTGGTCAATACTCGCGATCTCGGCTAGGATACACTCTCTTAGCGATCGCGCCTGCTTGCCCAAGTTGGCTCCCCAGCCCTTGAGGTAAGCCCGGAGGTGGCTCCCTACCGCAATCCAGAAGTCCATTGGACCCCTTTGGTAGCCCAACTAGCTAACACAAGTTGCCCACTTTGCTCTAAAGAAAGAGTCAAAGTCTGGATACTCGAACCACGCCGTCTCGAAAAAGAAACGAGGACTGCGGCGAATCCTTTCCTCCCCTGAGGCAAGGATAAGTGGCACATGGTCCGAGCCGATCCGGGTCTCTGCTACTAGCGAACAGAGCGGATACATCAATTCCCACTCTGGGGAAATGAAGACTCTATCAAGCACCGACCGCACCGGGTCCAATTGCTTGTTCGTCCACGTGTAGCGAGCGCCTGACCTAGCTACTTCCCGAATAGCCATCGAGGCGATGGCATTGTTGAACATGGACACCCTCGTCCAATTGATGTTATTGTTGTTTTTATCCGCACCCGAGCGAATAAGATTAAAGTCGCCCCCCACCACCAGGGGTGTGAGCTGATGCTCACCGCAAGCACCATAGCTTGCAGTTCAGCTAGAAACGCGGCCGAACGCGCGTGATCGGCTGGCCCGTAGACCTGGATCACCACCAGCTCCCTCTGAGTCTGACGGTGGCGAATGTGGCCCGCCAGAAAAAAGGTGCCCGCATCCCATGCGGTCACCTCGTAAATTGCTTGGTCGAAACCCAAAAGCTTTCCACCGGAGTGCCCGTTGGCGGCAAGATGATACCAGGAGAATCTTTCCAGGGGGTCTATAGATAGTAGATCGTGGTGCCGGAAATCTGATTTAATGGTCTCCTGTAACGCAACTATATCTATCCCTTCTTTGCGCATGTACTCCTTCAGTTGCGATCTCCTGCCCGCGTGGCCGAACCCATGAATATTCCAAAAGATCGCCCGCATCTAGATGATTCTATTCCTTAGACGGATGCCCCTTGAGGACACCGCTTTGGCCACTCGCCTCGCCGTGACCCTACAAGGCGAAGGAGGGGGGGCAACCCCTGTTGCTAGCACCACCTCATTGGGCCAAGACAATAGAGCTTGCGAGGCCCCTGCCTCCTGCTCTATCTGAACTGCGTGCGCCCGCTGCAGCTGCAGCGATCGCCGCTTGCGCCTGTTCGGTCGCACGTAACAAAGGTACCAACTCGCACATACCCCCAGAGAGAGACGCGTGTTCGTCAGAAAAGGACT
>NC_057797.1:23312021-23316066 GCF_018294505.1 Triticum aestivum | reverse complement strand
TGCGCCTGGATGAGCTGGGCCCGCTGCATCGCCGACAGGCCTGCCTTTGCGCCCCTAGAGCGCGAGCTGGAGCAGACCGGAGCCGCTGCCACCGCCTTGGACCTCTTGGCCTGCGCAATCGGGGCCGCATTGGTGGCCTCCTGGAGCAGCGCGTCGCCCATGGGAAGCACGGTGGGGGCAGCAAGCGACATCACCGACTGCCTCGGCGTAGGTGGCGCGCGCAGCGTCTCCATGGGCCTGATCCCCTCGGTTGGCACCTTGCGCCCCGCCAGCTTTTTCTTCTGCCGCACAGACCCACTTTTGCTGCCATCGAGCCCACCCGAAGCCGGCGAAACAGCCACGGATGGGAGGACGGTGCTCACGGACAGCAGGATCGCCGTGCGCTCTCCCTCGGGCACACCAGTGTCGCATGAGGCCGTGAGCCCCTTGTCAAGCCCGGACGGAGCCTGGAGAGACACCAGCCGCAAGTTGGAGTCGTATTGGTTTGCCATGTCCGTCTCCATCGGCCCCACCGAAGACGCCCGGTCTTGACGCGGCTGGACCGGTGGCGAGCTCGCCCCCTGATGCCAAGCTTCTCCCATGCCGCCGTGTCAATGGAATCATCTTCCATGCTCGCATCAGGGTCTTTGTCATGCTCCTTGTCCTTATCCTTGTCACCTGGGCCCGGGCTCTTGTTGTTGCTTGGCGGCGAAGGGGGAGGGAGTGCCGGCGTCCCGCGCCGAGGAAAGAGAGCGTAGCTCGCTTTCAAGGTAGGTTTCGGTCTGTCCGCTGGCGACGGCACCAACTCTGGATCGTGAGCTTGCTCTCGTCTCGTGCAAAGGCTTAACAAGGTTGCAAACAGGGTGCTTGAGGGAGTCTTGGTTTAGGGAGTGTTCGGATAGCCGGACTATACCTTCTGCCGGACTCCAGGACTATGAAGATATAAGATTGAAGACTTCGTCCCGTGTCCGGAAGGATCTTTCCTTGGCGAGGAAGGCAAGCTAGGCGTGCGGATATTCAAGATCTCCTTCCATTGTAACCGACTCTGTGTAACCCTAACCCTATCCGGTGTCTATATAAACCGGAGGGTTGTAGTCCGTAGGACAACCATCATCATACACAGTCATACCGTAGGCTAGCTTCTAGGGTTTAGCCTCATTGATCTCGTGGTAGATCTACTCTTGTACTACACATATCATCAATATTAATCTAGCAGGAGTAGGGTTTTACCTCCACCGAGAGGGCCCGAACCTGGGTAAAATTAAGTGTCCCTTGTCTCCTGTTACCATCCTACCTTGACGCACAGTTCGGGACCCCCTACCCGAGATCCGCCGGTTTTGACACCGACATTGGTGCCCTCATTGAGAGTTCCCCTGTGTCGTCGCTTTTAGGCCCGATGGCTCCTTTGATCATCAACAACGATGAGGTCCAGGTTGAGACTTTCCTCCCCGGACAGATCTTTGTCTTCGGCGGCTTCGCTCTGCGGGCCAGTTCGCTTGGTCATCTGGAGCAGATCGAAAGCTACGCCCCTGGCCATCAAGTCAGGTTTGGAAGCTTAAACTACACGACGGATATCCATGGAGACTTGATCTTCGACGGATTCGAGCCACAGCCAAGCGTGCCGCACTATCCCGAGGGGCATGATATAGCTCTGCCTCCGAACAGTGTCCTGGAGGCCGCACCCGCACCGGCCCCGATCTTCGACTCGGAGTCCGCTGCGACCTTTGAGGATGAACGGTTGGACGTCACCTCGGGGGCTGCAATCTCGAAGGCGATCGAGCCGAACGCCAGCCCCGCACTCCGCATGGCCCATGACTCCGAGGAGCCGGATTCTTCTCCGAACTCCGGGCCTTCCGTGACCCCGCCGATCGAATCCGATTGGGCGCCTGTAATGGAGTTCACCGCCGCGGACACCTTTCAGTGCTCACCTTTCGGTGATGTCCTGAATTCTCTCAAGTCTCTCTCTTTATTAGGAGAGCCCAGGCCGAACTATGGTCTGCGAGGTTGTGATTCGGACGACGAAGAAATTCAAAGCCCACCCACCACCCACTTAATAGCCACTGTCGACGATTTAACCGACATGCTTGACTTCGGATCCGAAGACTTCGACGGTATGGACGACGAAGACGGAGACGAACAGGAACCAGCACCTATAGGGCACTGGACCTCCACCCCACCTAATGATGTATTCATGGTGGATACCCCTAAAGGAAACGACAACGAGGAAAAAGGAGACGAAAAAAGGGGTAAACCCTCTGAAAAACAGTCAAAACGGAGACGTAGACGCCGAGCCAAGCCCCGCCTCGAACAAGACCCAGCCGTAGAGCAGGATGAGCCGGTAGACGACGAACATGCCTCAGAGCAGCTGTCCGAACCGGGCAACACGGATGGAGAGGTCAGACAGCCCTCCCCCGGCCATAACAGAACTCCGGACGATCTCACGCCGGATAAAACCACAGAGCAGAAGAATCTCCACGAAAGGCTCGTTGCCACGGCACGCAGCCTTAAAAAGCAGAAGCGGAAGCTAAAGACGGCGGAAGACGCACTCAGAACAAGATGGAGCAAAGTAATCAAGACCGCAGACAAATATGGCGGCAGCCGCCGCACTAACAGCTATCTGAAGAGAACACTACTGCCCAAATTCGACGAGGAGGCCCTAGAGCCCCCACATTTAAAAAATAAAAAAGCGACACGGTCGGATAGACGACCCAACGGCCACCATAAAGCGGCAAGCGGCGCCGCACTCAATGCGGCATGTGAACCAATTAAAGACTCGCATCATGGCCCAGCCAGGTCCATTTACGGGCCAAGAAAGCAAGCTCTCGCAAGCAATACAAAAAATCCATCATCAGAATCCGGCACACCCAAATACAGGGGCGCCGCACACCCCCTATGTTTTACCAATGAGGTCCTGAAATATGAATTTCCAGAGGGATTTAAACCCATCAACAGCAACTGTACACAAACAGCAACTGTACACAACAATAAGCCAATCTACAAGAACATACTCTTATATATTTTTTGCCTTACCATCTTTAGGAAAAGTATGGGAGACCCTTCTATCTTGGGAGTCTGCGGTTGTGATGGTGCGTCGTGGTAAGTCGCGTCGTGCGTCGTGGTAAGTCGTGTCGTACATCGTCGTTCGTCTGGCCCCGCACGTAAGTTTCGCTCGACAGAGATTTTGTGAGCCATACGATCCTAATCAACCACTCGTGAAAGGAAGTCCCAAAATCATGGACCCGCGAGGCCGCAATGGAAGGACTTTCCAGTTCCCACCTCGCTCATGTTAATATCTCCAGCCTTGCCGTTGTAGCCCCCGCCGTACTCGAAACCTAATCCACACTTCATCTTGGTGCCATTTCTTTTCTTTTTTTTTGATTGCCAGGGTAAACTCTTGGTGTCGTTTCTTTCTCATGATCTGTGGCGGCCGTTGCCCCCCTGGTCCGATTGTCCCCCGTTTTCTGTGCCGTCGGCAGCTCAGTCTGAGCATTGCCGCCATCACTGGCCCCATTCTCCCTCATCGTGGTACACTCAAGTCCTCCCCCACCTCCATCTCGTCAATGAAGAATGTGGTGATGCGCGACGATTTGTCAAGGCCGGCAACGAGGAGAATTGTTTTTCTAAAGGAGGAAGACCCCCGGCCTCTGCATCTGGGCGATGCATGCAAAACTTTATTAATAATTCACAGAAGACCTTACAAAGAAATATAACAGTAAGTTTGAAGCCACCGTCTAGGCAACATCTGTTGCTACTCCTATCCAATTGATGAAGGGATGCTGATACTCCAGCGGAGGCGAAAGGGAGAGGGTCCACCCCAAAGCCTCCAAGAAGGGGATCGGCGCCAACGGCGTCGATGAGGGGGGCTGCCGTGCTGGCCAGGGGTTCACCCAGAACCTCAACCAAACGCCATATTCGGCCAGCAATGACCAAGATATGGCGTTTGCAGCCGCCGGGGACCGACACCGGCATGGAACAAGGCAGATCGGGTGGCACTGAAGCTTCTCCAAGGTGGTCCGGTGGCCAGCGAGGCGCCGCCGCAGCACCGACGTCCGCGACCACCATGCTG
>NC_057797.1:23308493-23311610 GCF_018294505.1 Triticum aestivum | reverse complement strand
TCGTGCAGCCGTGTAGGCCACCCACTAGTACCCATCGGCGCCGCCCACCGCCCAGGCCACGCCACGCGCCACCGGCCGAGGCCGCCGCCCCGGGAGCCGCAGCCCTCCACCCAGGGAGGAGGCGCGAGATCCCCCGCTGCCACCTTCATCAGGGTCACGCGCGAGCGCTGGGAGCCCCTTTGGCACCGGCGGAGGGGAGGGAGAGAGGGGAGAGAGCACGTCGGTGGCGCTAGGGTTGCCCCTGAATTGCCTCATAGGAGACGACGCGGTGGGAGGGGGGTCGCTATCTCACCTTTGGATAGTAGCACACTTACCAACGCTAATAGATGGCACGGGCTGAAAAACAAGATGGCACGGTCTCCAAAAAAAGATGGCAAGTGCTTATTACGGTTTAAATTTGCACTCTACAATGCTTCATTACTGGAGTTAAATGTAATGGTGGGTCGTTAGCTTGCGGTTAATGTGTAGCCAGAGCCAGTATTTTGTAAAATATCATCTTAATTCCTACATGGTCCTCTGTTGTTCATGAAATCGTGGTGTATTCGTCGTACAAAATTGAATCAACCATGATGCGATAGAGCAGAATTTGGTGGCCCCAATCCTATGATTCAAAGGGCTTCCATAGGGGATGTTCTTACGGATTAGGTGGATCATCAAACACGCGTTGTTGTTAAAGAATCTTGTCGTCCGTGTGGTGTCATGAGATGAATGGTGCAGATGCAGTCATTTTCCTAGTTTGCCCATCGCGGACCTGATCGCTTTGGGGCATTTTTCTTTTTTCATCGCCTACACATAGCTTTGGTCCTATATGATTTTGCTAATAGCCGGCATGTTTTTGTGCGCGTGAGTTTGTGTTGGCTGTGTGCATCCTAACTATGCAGAGATCGAGTGTGTGCTTATTGTGTTTGTATCCTCTTGATGTTACATTTTGAGTTAATCCATCCTTTGTAGAAAAAAAATATCAAACAGGGCAGACTTCATATTGTGACTTTGTGTTTGAATTCCAACTCCAATAAAAAAACATGCTTGAGGGAACTTAAGGTTCCATTGACTTTAGTTTGATCAAAATTTATAATTTGTACGTAGGTACTTGAGTTGCCGAGAAATGTTTGTCGTTTTACCACTAAGTTGAAGCAAAGTCAGGAATTACAATTCGCATCTTCATAAGGTAATTCTCTCTTTTATATGAACGCACTAAGGACAAACTAACTCCGGTGGCTTCTGAGGGCCACCTTGTTGATGTGAATAAATTGCCAGACATCACTCGAAAGACCTGCCTGAAATAGCTCATTGTTTTAATTTTAGCTCACCTCTACAGGGATACAAACTAGAACATGTCAAGGATTGCTCGGGTTTCCTATCCCTTTCTATTTTACCAATTGCACCGCCGTTAACTTTGTCATCTTTAAAGTTTATGGTGTTTGCCAGCAAAAAAAAAGAAGGCTTATGGTGCTCCCCTATGTAGACTTTTTGTTGAGGAACAATGTTGTGCATGCTTGTAAGTGTATGAACAAATTCTTGTGGATTAAAAATTTATGCTTGCTCTTTTTTGAACGATTTTTTAAAATGAAGTGTGATCAATGTGCATAGACAACTTAGCACAACATAGGAACGCCCAATATGCCTAGACAACTTAGCACAACAGAACGCTCATGAGGCCGCAATCATGGGCCCCAACCACTAGTGTACAATAATTCCATAGGATCATAATTCAAAGTCAAGAACATTAACCTCTGACATTGAAGTACAGCACACGTACGATAAACACGAAAGTATGGCAGACGATAATCACAATGCATCGGAAGGTACTAACTACATCCCAAGGAAGAATGGACGGGGCTCATCACTCGCACCATGTCCTTTCTGCTCCTGAAACAAAGCAAGCGGCACAATGCTCTCTTTGAGCGAATACGTAGTGATATGTATGCGGTGGCCGTCTTCGTCCACGACTCCTAGAACCTTACCATCAATGTCACAGTGCAGCAGACGCCCGGGAAGCTCGATGAGAAACTCACGCTCGTTGACCACACCCATTGTCAAGTCGAATTGCGGCAATGCTGTCACGGCAGCCGACAAGTTAATCCGGTGTCGTAAAACCCAGACCTCCTCCTTGTAGTCCTGCATCACAAAGACATCCATGATGACACCGTCACTGCCGCTAAACAAAGCAAGTGCGCCCTTCATCTCCGACAACAATGTCCAGAGTCCGAGTGGGGCCTCGGCGGGGCGGCGCATCCACCGAAACGTCTCGACCGTGGTGTCAAACACCATTATATCGTGCTTGTCGGTGTACTTCCGGTGGTACCGCCCGAGGTCCCAATGCAGGCTGCCATGGTGGAAGGTTGGTGCGCTCAAGTTGGAACAAGGCAGCCCCTTGAGCAACGCCTGTCCGATCGAAGGTGGAGACGATGGAGGCGGCTGTCCTATGAATCTTCTTGGCTCGTCTGACCCTACTGTCATGACGTAGAAATCAGCCGCCACGGAATCAATCCAGTTTGCTGGCAGGACACGGCAGAAGTATAGGACCCGGTACTCGTGGGATGGCTGGTGCAGGTAGAGGCCGGATATGCTAGTGGTGAAACCTTGTCGTCCAGGTTCGAATAGTTGCGGAAGTGGAGCAAACTGGCGAGTAGTAGGGTTGCAGACGTAGAAGATCCTGTCGCTGGCGTGGCTAATCGTGTTGGAGAAGACGAGAAGGCCATCTCGCGAAGCATGGACCTGGAGGCATGTGAACTCCCTACAAGGCGTAGTATAACGGAGGACGGGCCAAAGCTTCAGACTGCCGGCGCCTTCATCGCGGAAGACGACGAGGTGAGGGTCATCAAATAATGCAGGGAGGTTCAAGCGATGGGTGTCACCCATTGCGGCGAACTCCAAGAGACGAGGGTCATCAAGTAATGCATCAACGTCTGACGAGTGTTTGATGACGGGGAGCGACGGCTGGTGGAGGTGGTGGGCGATGTTAGAAGGGAGAGAGAGGTTTGATGAAATAGTTGTTGTATTGCTTGAGCCTCGTGGGCATATATATAGGAGTACATGATCTACTTGAAGTACAAGGCAAGCCAGAATATTTCCTAGTCTAACCTATGTTTCCTAATACAATCACGTTACTCAACA
>NC_057797.1:23304890-23306531 GCF_018294505.1 Triticum aestivum | reverse complement strand
TTATGCTTTGTGTAACTTGCATGTCATATCTTATTGATCTGACATGTGATCAAAGCTAGCCTCGAAAAACGCATAGCTAAAACAAAGGCAATACTATCAACTGCATAGGAGCCTCAGCCAGGACTGGAGCAGCATCGTAGCAGCGAGGTTTTTGGGTGGGAAATGTGCACGATTTCAGTGGACGCGAGGGGTGGGATGCTACTTCAACAAGTGAATCAAGTGGCGGCGCACGCGGGGTGAGCGGTGGTGCAGAGCAGCCAGGAGTGAGGAGGGTGGGCGGCCACACGGCGTGGTGGGAAGGGGCGGTTGGCGTGACTTGTCGCTGTCCACCAACCAAGCCCGGCTCACACCCAAACTGGAATGATAGCCCAGCCGGGCATGCTTCTAGTGCACTACTGCTCTTGATTTGTGTTTCAAAACTCGATAAAAATTGGACGCTCATAACTGGCGAACATTCGCCAGGAAGTGTGGCACACGTGAACGTTTAAGGTGGCATTTTCTTCAGAGCGACATGTCAGTTTTTCAGAGAACGCATTTTTTGTTCAAAAACTGCCGTCGCTTAATTTTTCTTCTCTACTAAAATTGACATCAAATGGCGTTCAGTTGCCACCCCTCTCCCAGCAAATGTCAGCTGGGTAACATTACCAAAAAATTAGGCTAATGATTTACATCGGCAGGCCGGCCGAAGCATTCCGCCGGCCGCACGCAGGCCATCGGATCAAAGAAGATCCTCCGGCAACAGACCCTCACGCGTCGCAATTCTCCTTCAACCTTATATATTCCCCCGCCAATCATTTTTTTATTTCTTCTTCATTGACGAGTACACAAATCAAGAACAGAAAACCGTGGCTTGTCACAGACTAACCAATTTTTATACATCATTTCAGTTCTTTTTCCATGAATAATACGTATATATTTGAAGGCCCCAAGCTCAAATTTGATACTATTCTGTGCTTAGCAAATATGATTTTTCAAGGATATTTTAGACTTAAAATATGTGTGGCGGGCATCATGTAGCTCCCGTCACTGCAAACATTTAGAAATTTAAAAAAAAATTGGTGCGGGTTGCCGAAATAATGTCATGGCGGTCATATTTTTTTTGCCCATCACTGATACGTAACAAATTAGTGCCGGGCACTCCGCTGGTGACCACCAGTGCTGTTTTTATCCCGTGGTCAAATTTGGAAGAATTTATGACTGACGGGTAAGAGGTTTGCACCCGCCACTATTGTGCGTGGTGCTCTAAAAATCCACGTCCTCGTACTTGCACCTCGGGTTCCATATCGTTCCCAAACCTGTACCCACCCGGGTGCGGGTAATACTCGCAGGTAAAAATACATGCTTCTCAGTGCACCTGTACCCGGCCGGGTGCGGGTAATACTCGCAGGTAAAAATACATACTTCTTAGTGCTTCTGTACCCGGCCGGGTGCGGATAATACTCACGGCTAAAAATGCATGCTTCGTAGTGTTGGAGCTTTCGGTCAAGCTTCACACGATCACTACTGGCAAAAGGTCTATAGATGGGCTCAAATTAGTGGCCGGCATAGACAGATACCCGCCACTGCTATTTTAGAAACTAACAATCACGGGTAAAAATATGCTCTCCACTGCTCTATGCAGGGGAAATATCTGGTGCACCG
>NC_057797.1:23303408-23304634 GCF_018294505.1 Triticum aestivum | reverse complement strand
CACATGCTCTGTTAAATAGAAAAGGGGATGGTGATTAGAAAGGCGGCCAGTTTGGCACGGCAGTCCGCCGTTTGCTTGTAACTCTCTTCCTCCTTCCTCCCTGCTTGTATTTTCGAATTAGAGCTACAGATCTGAGTGATGTTCGTGAATAGAGAGATAACCTAGCCTATTGTTAACAATTGGTACTCAGAGCCAAAATTTTCCACCCCCGCTGCACTGGAGCATCACCACGACACGCGCGCGGCGGTGGCGGCGGCGCGCCGGCGGCGAGAGCTGATGGAGAACCTCTCTGCAGAGGGCAAGGCGCTGTACGAGACGCTCACTTCCGCGGCGACGGTCGCCCACCAGCAACAGAAGAAAGAGCTTGAGGAG
Source organism: Triticum aestivum (assembly GCF_018294505.1). NCBI lineage: Eukaryota > Viridiplantae > Streptophyta > Magnoliopsida > Poales > Poaceae > Triticum > Triticum aestivum. The sequence continues at coordinate 23,304,262 of NC_057797.1, read as the reverse complement.
CTCATCATCGCGGCGGTCGGCCACGCCGTCGACGCGGCGATCTCCAAGTCTGTCCCCCTCGCAGTCGACCAGGCGTTGGGATCCGTGGTCGAGGACTTGCAAGCCTACACCGATGGCGCCGAGCAGGACCTACACAAGCAAATCAGCGAGCTCCGCGCCTCGATTGGTCTCGCCTCCAACTCGGGCACGGCGACAGTGCGGCCGCCTTCGTCCAGGGGAGCGACGGAGACCGGCCTCGATGGGCACCGCGGACATTCGACTACACGGGGGTCGGGACCCGGGGCTTCGCTGCCCTACGTTCCGCCTCCGGCACGAGGTATCGCCGATCCGCCCCCATCGTCCTCGTTTGCTAGTCTGATTCATCGCGAGCGCCGTGCATCTCAGTTTCAGTCCCAATCTGACCAAAACCGCACACCGAAGTGTGATTTTCCTCGTTTCGACGGCGACAATCCTAAGTTCTGGCAGGCCCGGTGTGAAGATTACTTTGCTCTATTTGATACTGACCCTGCGCTATGGATAGCGATCGCCGCGATGCAGTTTGAAGGGCCTGCAGCGCGTTGGCTTGCATCGGTTCAGTCTAAGTTTGCGCATGCGTCTTGGCAGGAATTTAGTGCTGCAGTAGTGCATAGGTTTGGGCGAAATCAGCACCAAACCTTGATTCGTCGCCTATACCGCTTGCACCAAACGGGTTCAGTAGATGATTACATCCTGGAATTCTCGGCTCTGATGGATCAACTTTCTGCATATGAACCTAATCCTGATATGATGCACTATACTACTCGTTTCATAGATGGTTTAAAACCTGCTGCTCGTGTAATTGTGGCTGTTCAACGCCCCCCAGATCTCGATACTGC
>NC_057797.1:22910936-22912953 GCF_018294505.1 Triticum aestivum | reverse complement strand
CCCCTCAAAGCAATCGGAAGCAATTGCGTCATAATCACGTGGCAGTCGTGAGACTTCAGGTTTTGGAACTTTTTCTCCGGAATGTTTATTATTCCCTTTATATTCGACGAGAAGCCAGACGGGACCTTCATACTGCTCAGGCATTCAAAAAAAATGACCTTCTCTTCTTTGGTAAGAGCGTAGCTGGCACGACCTTGAAACCATTCCGGATGCCGGTCATCTGGGTCTTTCAAAAGTTGCTGGTCCTGCCGTGCTTCCTTTGTATCATTTGTCTTCCCATACACGCCCAAGAAGCTTAGCAGGTTCACGCAAACATTCTTCGTAACATGCATCACGTCGATTGCAGAGCGGACCTCTAGGACTTTCCAATATTCTAGCTCCCAAAATATAGATTTCTTCTTCCACATGGGTGCGTGCCCGTCAACTCCCCGCGGAACTGATTGTCCGCCAGGACCCTTTCCAAAGATGACTTTCAAATCCTTGACCATATCAAATATCTCAGCACCAGTACGTTCTGCAGGCTTCGGCCGGTGATCTGCCTTCCCGTTGAAATGCTTGCCTTTCTTTCTTACGTTATGATTTCGGGGAAGAAATCGACGATGACCCAGGTACACGTTCTTCTTACAATTAACCAAACGTACACTTTCAGTCTCATGTAAGCAGTGCGTGCATGCATTGTATCCCTTATTTGTCTGTCCCGAAAGGTTACTGAGAGCAGGCCAATCGTTGATGGTTACAAAAAGCAACGCTCGTAGGTCAAATTCCTCTCCTTTGTGCTCATCCCAGACACGTACACCAGGTTTCGCCCACAACTGTAAAAGTTCTTCAACTAATGGCCTTAGGTACACATCGATGTCGTTACCGGGTTGCTTAGGGCCTTGGATGAGAATTGGCATCATAATGAACTTCCGCTTCATGCACAACCAAGGAGGAAGGTTGTAGATGCATAGAGTCACGGGCCAGGTGCTATGGCTGGAGCTCTGCTTGCCAAAAGGATTAATGCCATCAGTATTTAGACCAAATCTTAAGTTCCTTGCGTCAGCTGCAAAATCTTTGAAAACTCTGTCGATCTTTCTCCATTGCGTTCCATCAGCGGTGTGTCTCGACTGCCCGTCGGACTTACGGTCCTCTTTGTGCCATCGCAACAACTTGGCATGCTTTTTGTTCATGAACAGACGTTTCAACCGTGGTATTATAGGAGCATACCACATCACCTTGGCGGGAACCCTCTTCCTGGGTTTCTCGCCCTCAACATCGTCACCAGGGTCATCGCCTCTGATCTTATAACGCAATGCAGTGCATACAGGGCATTCATTCAAATTCTCGTATTCACCGTGGTAGAGGATGCAGTCATTAATGCATGCATGTATCTTCTGAACCTCTAAACCTAGAGGGCAGACAACCTTCTTTGCTTCGTACGTACTGGCGGGCAACTCGTTATTCTTCGGCAACATATTCTTCAACATTTTCAGCAAATTTTCAAATGATGAGTCACCTACACCTTCCTGTGCCTTCCATTTTAGCAAATCCAGTGTGCAGCCCAGCTTTTTCAGACTATTATCGCATCCTGGATACAACGACTTTTTGTGATCCTCTAACATGCGATCCAAATTCTCCCTCTCCTTGTCAGTTTCGCACCGTCTCCGTGCATCAGCAATGGTCCGACCAAGATCATCAGCGGGCTCATCATGTGCCTCTTCTTCACCTTCACCTAACCCTTCCCCACCTTCAGCATCATCCTCCATGAAAGTATCACCGAAATGATCACGATAGTTGTCATCGATATCATCCCCTTCTTCATCGTCTTCCATTCTGACCCCTCTTTCTCCATGCTTGGTCCAACAATAATAGCTTGGCATGAAACCATGCATAAGCAGGTCCATGTGAACTCTTCTTGGCGAGGAGTAACCCTTATCATTCTTACAGACAGCACATGGACAGATAATAAAACCTTGCTGCCTGTTCGCATTTGCCACTACGAGGAAATCTTTCAAACCCGTAGTGAACTCGCCGGAGA
>NC_057797.1:22908890-22909666 GCF_018294505.1 Triticum aestivum | reverse complement strand
TGACACATGAAAGGTTCGAGTTGCTAACCGCAAAATAAATGAGAAAGCTCAAGTGTGGCTTGTTTCAGGCTCTTGGGCATTTCATCAAACACCTTGTGTGCATAGGTGCAAAAGCAAACCCACCACCACCCCACCACCATGCATCTTCTGAAAATTGTGAAGTGAGCTGAGTGAAGTGAAGTGAGGTGAGTATATATAGGGATGGGCCTTTAGTCCCGGTTGGCCTGGCCAACCGCGACTAAAGGCCTTCTGGGACCTTTAGTCCCGGTTGGCCACACCAACCGGGACTAAAGCCCCTCCCGTCCGCCAGCTGGATGGGCCTTTAGTCCCGGCTGGCCTGGACAACCGGGACTAAAGGCCTTCGGGGACCTTTAGTCCCGGTTGGCCTGGCCAACCGGGACTAAAGACCCTCCCGTCGGCCAGCTGTCGACCGAACGCGCTGGGCCCAGGTAGTTGGTCGCGGGCCTTCTCCCGAACCGCGACTAAAGAGCCCTTTGGTCGCGGTTCGGTACTGTTCGGGACTAATGGCGGCGTATGGAAGCCCCTTTTTCTACCAGTGTACCACCACTTAGCTGTTGCTCACCCCTCCCCCCACGCCCTTTTACCATGCCATGATCAGCACCATTATGTTGTGTTGCATCGGTATTGTAATTGTGCTTAGAATATTATTAGACATGTATGGTGATGCTTTAGTTTGTGGTTTTACTCCTCTTATCCCACAAGGATTTTGAAAGGTGCCATCAAAGTAGAGGGTATTCAATTAGGGAGGGTGTTTG
>NC_057797.1:22907719-22908749 GCF_018294505.1 Triticum aestivum | reverse complement strand
GGTTTTCGCCCGGTTTTCCGTTAATTATCCGGGCAATTCTCTTCTTCTTTAGTAATGAGATGAGGCAAAACTTTTGCCTCCGTTTCAAAAAAAAAAATAGCACCATGCCGTTGCTGCCAGGAACATGACCATGGTGGCCTACACAGTCGCTTAACATCACCATGAAATTGTATGTCGTCTCCACCACCATCGACTAGCATGTTGTTGACGCTACGAACGACAATCCAATTTTATTCATTTTTCTTCGACGTGACTAAGACTCATCACTTCTCTCCCATTTTTTTCCGCCACTTAGCTGCCACTCATTTCCCCCCATCCGAAGCGAGCAAATAGCCAAAAACTACCACAATTTGGAGAACTAACAATAAGCTACCATTTTTTGGGTACAATTTCTATAAATAGTTACCATTTCGCGTTAGTGACCAATTGACTCGAGATAAAAACGATTATAACTGGGATGGCCCACTCATAAGCGCTGACGTGGCATTGAGGTGTTTGACCGTTTAGTTGAAGGTAGGCCTCACTCATTAGATTCAACAATCCTCTCTTTTGACCGTTTTCTTCGTGACATTATAAAAGATACTTTGTGGGTGCCCTGGCACCTTGTATCACCGACGAGGACGAGGAAGCCGACCTCGGGGTGGCCTAGAGGTCAACGTTGCGGATGGCCACACCAGTGTGGCCGACGACACGGAGCCGCCCACGCACCGCCTTAAAGACCCCCTGCGTCAACCCCGTCACGCTGTGCACCACCAGCGCGTCCACCAGCGACACCTTGGTGCGCAACTCCGCCGCCATGAGCTTGTGTATATGCACGCAAATACCTCCTTGTCACCTGCGGCCGTCCTGGAGCACTGAGCCGCTCCATGGCCTCCACGTGGTTGGCGCTCACCTTCTCTACCACCACTTAGCTGTTGCTCACCCCTCCCCCCACGCCCTTATACCATGCCATGATCAGCACCATTATGTTGTGTTGCATCGGTATTGTAATTGTGCTTAGAATATTATTAGACATGTATGGTGATGCTTT
>NC_057797.1:22904709-22907499 GCF_018294505.1 Triticum aestivum | reverse complement strand
CCCAAAAGAAAACAGAATCTATAGTAAATACGGGTGCATGCTCTCGTCCAAGGAATAGGTGGAGCACATCTATAATACCTAAATAGTTCATCCCCACTATGGTATTTCTCTTGACATGCAGCCTATCCACATCAGCAGGTCAGCCACGTGTCCCTGTTGCCTGATTTTATTGGCTTCGTGAGGCCACGTCATCCCCAATTCATGTTTGTAGCGTTCAACACAGTTTTCCTGATGGACTGCATGTCTGCACGGTTCATTCAGTTTCCTTTGTTTCTGTACGGCTGTTCCCCTTCGACTTCCACCAATAGTCACCACTGAATACTAAGTATACTCATCTTGCCTCCGCCTCTCCGTCTATTTATTCCATGGATCTCAGTGTCCACTATCACCACGCACCACCACCACGAGGCGTCTCATACTTTTATTGGCTTCTCCTCTAGAATTCCCATCCCACTTGCGAGACGATTTTGAAGCTAATGAGTCGCCCTCAATTTTTGCAAGGATCAAAGCGGACGAGTCCTTGCTGTTGGTAGGCGAGAGGAGTCCGTGGTCTTGAAGGGAGCAAGACGATGAAGATCAGCAACGTTTGTAGGAATCCTACCGGCGGCGACAAGCGGTGGTTCTGTACAGGTATAAATATCCGTGCTCTTCCATTTTCTAGCAGAAGAGGTGGTTAAAAGGCCAGTTGCATCTAGGAGGGTTGTTTGATCTACACATCTCATTTTCCTATTCTTAATCAAGCCGTCGGTGCCCAAATCGAGCTTAATCTCATCACCACGCCACGATGGAGCTTGAGGCAGCACCTAAACGCCGCCGCCGCATGCTTGCAACGCCTCCCTGGTGCCCCCACTTCAGGTTCGTCTGGCCACGACGACGCGCCTGGACGCGGCCTGCGCACGCCCGCAACTCCTCCCAGTTGCCCCGCTTCAGCTTCACTCGGCCCCGACGGCGCCGCAGCTGATGCCCACGGTGCCTCCCTGCTGCCCCGCCACAACTTCGCCCTGCCCTGCTGGCGCGCCTGGATGGCTCCACCGCACGCCCGCAGCATCTCCCTGCTGCCACACCACAACTTCACCTGGCCGCGCCGCCAGCATCAGGCTGGTACATCACTAGCGCCAGCGGACATGGTCAGTAAGCTATTCTCCTTGGCTATTGATTTGACGTGGCAGTCATACAGGCTGGAACAAATAGATGATGTCTTTTGGTTGCCAAGTTGTTTTCTTGGAATGCATCATGATTCATTGATTTAATTCTAGGTTCAGTCTTGCAGAAATAATTATTGATGCTGCTGTTTCCCGGACAATAGGTTCTAGCCGCTGAGAAGTCTATACATAAACTCAAGACTAAGTTTATTTCACGCTATATCCCCATATGCATGAACTCCATCTGGGCCTGTGCTACCAAATTTGTACATGCATGTTTATTAAGATTCCAGTGGGAAGAAATCAATTTTGAACATGTTTATTGAGATTCAGAGGCAAAAACTCTGTTGAAAATCTGCTCAATTATCATCAGCACTTCACAATAGCAGGTCTTCAGTTCTTTCTCAGTTGTCTTTCGCAATTTTCGGCTGGTGATTAATGCTGTGATATATTAGCAATGACACTTTCATTGTGTTCTTAATTACGTGTGTATCAAGCACTAACTGAATGTGGCGATGAAGACCAAAAGTCATCGGTGCTCCTTTTCTCATTTAAGAACATTTTTTTAATAATAAACAATAAAACCCCAAAAGAAATGGAAGAATGAGGTACGGTTGTTTCTTATCCTCTTCATTTTATTACTGTAGCTTCATTTGTAAAAGATGGTTTAGCACATCTTTTTTTTCTAGGCATGCTTTTTGCGTAACAGATTAATTGTACTGGTCACATCTTTATATGACATGCCACTTTAATTAATTGTATATGTAGATGAGTTATGATGTTCATCTATCAGGAATGTACGAGTGCCATGTCTTCCGTTATCTAGATTTAAAATTGATGATGAACGAACAAAGATTTTTCACCTGGAAAGATCAAATATGAATGCAAATTCAGTTGCATTTTTTCCACTGTTAACCAACTAATTTTTGTTTGAAACCCATCATTGTATCATTCTGGTGAATGCAGTACTTATCTCTATGGATATTAGTCGAGTTCATCCCTTAAAGAAGTATGTACAATTTAAATCATGAGATCTTCCTTAATATAAGTAAATTGCAGACTTCAATGATTCAATATTCCATAGTAGATTTACAAAACTATATGCAAATCTTCCCGCCGCAACGCGCGGGGAATCATCTAGTTAAGGTAACTAGAGGATACCCCGCGCGTTGCTGCGGGAGTTGGTTGATAAAAATTTGGATTTATAAATGAGAACCAAAATTAAAAATACATATAACTTATTATGTTAGATTATATACATGAAGACAATACAACCTTTGTACAATAAAAGGGAGATGAGATGAATTGTACAAAAAATAATGTCCTTTGCACCGGGGGATGAAAGACTTTCCATTGGCCTTGTTAAACACACAGTAGGCATAACAAAGAAGGAACGCCAGAATACTATGCATCTGTATGAAAATAACAGAGATGGGGAGCAGCACAAAGCTGAAACCTGACATGGGTAATAGAGAAGATTATTTTGCTTAGAAAGAGTACGCCAAATATATTTTTTCGAAAAGAGGCGGTTTATTACTTAAAAGATTTAAGCATTACACTCGGCCTCTGCATAACTAAGATGCACAGCCAAATAAGGTCTTCTCACACAAATGAAAAATAAAAAGGCGAAAAACAAAAACATGAAGAG
>NC_057797.1:22903177-22904523 GCF_018294505.1 Triticum aestivum | reverse complement strand
CACCCATATTGGGTAAAAGTATCCCTCGTTGTAGCCTCCAATAGTGTACACACCTCCGTTAACAGGTCTCGTTTCTCCACGCGTTGTAGAGAGGACCATAAAAGAAGAGTCACGGTACATCTGTGATAACCCTGAGTAGAGACATTTGAAAATTGAAATCAACCGGAGCTTTTTCGAACGGAGTGAGTATGAATCTAACCAGGGAGGATGTAATACCGGAGCGGCAAATCAAACGGAGGATGTAACTGATTAGAAAATAAAAACCTCCTACCCCAACATTAGTTTCTCGCGTACACTTATCAGGACACACATGTTAATATCTCTTGTTTGCAATCCATACCTGATATGTCCTGCAAGCAAATAAATGGTAGCAACGACACAACAGACCACATAGTCTAATATCCTGAGAAGACTTTCCACTGCCTTGACTTGAATCTATATACAGATAGAGTAGTAATCTAATGTCACACGACTAATTTTCAGTTGCGGCGTTTTACATGCCTGGATTTCCATGAACCGCCTCCAGGTGATCAGTCATGTCCTGACATTCGTTTTGTTGCTGGTAAGTCTGAGTAGTGTTGGTCTCGATTTATTTTTCTTGCACTGGCTTCGCTTCTTGGTGTCTACGTGAGATTCTGTCTTTTGTGTCGTTGCTACCAATTTGGGTGAATTCAGAAATCTATGGTGACCTTATTTGGCGAGCCGTCGTCGCCGGCTAGGTCTCGGTATTAGTTCCATCCAGCATGCAGGTACCACCGGGCGATGAGCATGGATGACGCAGCTGTTGGGGAACGTAGTAATTTCAAAAAAAAATCCTACGCACACGCAAGATCATGGTGATGCATAGCAACGAGAGGAGAGAGTGTTGTCTACGTACCCTCGTAGACCGAAGCGGAAGCGTTGACGCAACGTAGAGGAAGTAGTCGTACGTCTTCCCGGTCCAACCGATCCAAGCACCGTTACTCCGGCACCACCGAGTTCTTGACACACGTACAACTCGATGACGCACCCCGGGCTCCGATCCAGCAAAGCTTCGGGGAGGAGTTCCGTCAGCACGACGGCGTGGTGACGATCTTGATGTTCAACCGTCGCAAGGCTTCGCCTAAGCACCGCTACAATATGACCGAGGTGTAATATCGTGGAGGGGGGCACCGCACACGGCTAAGGAACGATCATGAAGATCAACTTGTGTGTCCATGGGGTGCCCCCTGCCCCCGTATATAAAGGAGTGGAGGAGGGGAGGGCTGGCCCTCTCTATGGCGCGCCCTAGGGGAGCCCTACTCCCACCGGGAGTAGGATTCCCCCTTTCCTAGTCCAAGTAGGAGTCCTTCCAAGTAATAGGAGTA
>NC_057797.1:22868819-22902863 GCF_018294505.1 Triticum aestivum | reverse complement strand
ATGGCCCAATAAGGCCCAATACTTCTCCCGGCGAATTCCCGTAACTCTCCGGTACTCTGAAAAATACCCGAATCACTCGGAACCTTTCCGAAGTCCGAATATAGTAGTCCAATATATCGATCTTTACGTCTCGACCATTTCGAGACTCCTCGTCATGTCCCCGATCTCATCCGGGACTCCGAACTCCTTCGGTACATCAAAACTCATAAACTCATAATATAACTGTCATCAAAACCTTAAGCGTGCGGACCCTACGGTTCGAGAACAATGTAGACATGACCGAGACAGGTCTCTGGTGAATAACCAATAGCGGAACCTGGATGCTCATATTGGCTCCTACATATTCTACGAAGATCTTTATCGGTCAGACCGCATAACAACATACGTTGTTCCCTTTGTCATCGGTATGTTACTTGCCCGAGATTCGATCGTCGGTATCTCAATACCTAGTTCAATCTCGTTACCGGCAAGTCTCTTTACTCGTTCCGTAATACATCATCTCACAACTAACTCATTAGTTGCAATGCTTGCAAGGCTTATGTGATGTGCATTACCGAGAGGGCCCAGAGATACCTCTCTGACAATCGGAGTGACAAATCCTAATCTCGAAATACGTCAACCCAACATGTACCTTTGGAGACACCTGTAGAGCTCCTTTATAATCACCCAGTTACGTTGTGACGTTTGGTAGCACACAAAGTGTTCCTCCGGCAAATGGGAGTTGCATAATCTCATAGTCATAGAAACATGTATAAGTCATGAAGAAAGCAATAGCAACATACTAAACGATCGGGTGCTAAGCTAATGGAATGGGTCATGTCAATCAGATCATTCATCTAATGATGTGATCCCGTTAATCAAATAACAACTCCTTGTCCATGGTTAGGAAACATAACCATCTTTGATTAACGAGCTAGTCAAGTAGAGGCATACTAGTGACACTCTGTTTGTCTATGTATTCACACATGTATTATGTTTCCGGTTAATACAATTCTAGCATGAATAATAAACATTTATCATGATATAAGGAAATAAATAATAACTTTATTATTGCCTCTAGGGCATATTTCCTTCAGTCTCCCACTTGCACTAGAGTCAATAATCTAGATCACATCACCATGTGATTCAACATCAATAGTTCACATCATCATGTGATTAACACCCACAGTTCACATCATCATGTGACCAACACTCAAAGGGTTTACTAGAGTCAGTAATCTAGTTCACATCTCTATGTGATTAACACCCAAAGAGTACTAAGGTGTGATCATGTTCTGCTTGTGAGAGAAGCTTAGTCAACGGGTCTGCCGAAATTCAGATCCGTATGTATTTTGCAAATTTCTATGTCTACAATGCTCTGCACGGAGATACTTTAGCTAATTGTTCCCACTTTCAATATGTATCTAGATTGAGACTTAGAGTCATCTAGATTAGTGTCAAAACTTGCATCGACGTAACCTTTTACGACGAACCCTTTTGTCACGTCCATAATCGAGAAACATATCCTTATCCCACTAAGGATAATTTTGACCGCTGTCCAGTGATCTACTCCTAGATCACTATTGTACTCCCTTGTCTAACTCAGTGTAGGGTATACAATAGATCTGGTACACAACATGTCATACTTTATAGAACCTATGGCTGAGGCATAGGGAATAACTTTCATTCTTTTTCTATCTTCTGTCGTGGTCGGGCTTTGAGTCTTACTCAATTTCACACCTTATGACACAGGCAAGAACTCTTTCTTTGACTGTTCCATTTTGAACTACTTCAAAATCTTGTCAAGGTATGTACTCATTAAAAAAACTTATCAAGCGTCTTGATCTATCTTCATAGATCTTGATGCTCAATATGTAAGCAGCTTCACCGAGGTCCTTCTTCGAAGAACTCCTTTCAAATACTCCTTCATGCTTTGCAGAATAATTCTACATTATTTCCGATCAACAATATGTCATTTACATATACTTATCAGAAATGCTGTAGTGCTCCCACTCACTTTCTTGTAAATACAGGCTTCGCCGCAAGTCTGTATAAAACTATATGCCTTGATCAACTTATCAAGGCGTATATTCCAACTCCGAGATGCTTGCACCAGTCCATAGATGGATCGCTGGAGCTTGCATATTTTGTTAGCACCTTTAGGATTGACAAAACCTTCTGGTTGCATCATATACAACTCTTCTTTAAATAAATCCATTAAGGAATGCAGTTTTGTTTATCCATTTGCCAGATTTCATAAAATGCGGCAATTGCTAACATGATTCGGACAGACTTAAGCATAGATACGAGTGAGAAACTCTCATCGTAGTCAACACCTTGAACTTGTCGAAAACCTTTTGCGACAATTCTAGCTTTGTAGATAGTAACACTACTATCAGTGTCCGTCTTCCTCTTGAAGATCAATTTATTCTCAATTGCTTGCCGATCATCGGGCAAGTCAACCAAAGTCCACACTTTGTTCTCATACACGGATCCCATCTCAAATTTCATGGCCTCAAACCATTTCGCGGAATCTGGGCTCATCTTCGCTTCCTCATAGTTCATAGGTTCGTCATGGTCAAGTAACATGATCTCCAGAATAGGATTACCGTACCACTCTGGTGAGGATCTCACTCTGGTTGACCTACGAGGTTCGGCAGTAACTTGATCCGAAGTTACATGATCATCATCATTATCTTCCTCACTAATTGGTGTAGTAGTCACAAGAACAGATTTCTATGATGAACTACTTTCCAATAAGGGAGAAGGTACAATTACCTTATCAAGTTTCTACTTTCCTCCCACTCACTTCTTTCGAGAGAAACTCCTTCTCTAGAAAGTTTGCGAATTTAGCAACAAAAGTCTTGCCATCGGATCTGTGATAGAAGGTGTATCCAACAGTCTCCTTTGGATATCCTATGAAGACACATTTCTCCGATTTGGGTTTGAGCTTATCATGATGAAACTTTTTCTTATAAGCATCGCAACCCCAAACTTGAAGAAACGACCACTTTGGTTTCTTGCCAAACCACAGTTCAGATTGTGTCGTCTCAACGGACTTAGATGGTGCCCTTTTTAATGTGAATGCAACTGTCTTTAATGCATAACCCCAAAAACGATAGTGGTAGATCGGTAAGAGACATCATATATTGTACTATATCCAATAAAGTACGGTTATGACGTTCAGACGAACCATTAAGCTGTGGTGTTCCAGGTGGCACGATTTGTGAAACTATTCCACATTGTTTTAATTGAAGATAAAACTCTGTTGGAAATAAGCCCTAGAGGCAATAATAAAAGCATTATTATTATATTTCCTTGTTCATGGTAATTGTCTTTTATTCATGCTATAATTGTGTTATCCGGAAATCGTAATACATGTGTGAATACTTAGACACAAACATGTCCCTAGTATGCCTCTAGTAGACTAGCTCGTTGATCAACAGATAGTCATGATTTCCTAGCTATGGACATTGGATGTCGTTGATAACGGGATCACATCATTAGGAGAATGATGTGATGGACAAGACCCAATCCTAAGCATAGCTTAAGATCGTGTAGTTCGTTTTGCTAGAGCTTTCCAATGTCGAGTATCTTTTCCTTAGACCATGAGATCGTGTAACTCCCGGATACCGTAGGAGTGCTTTGGGTGTACCAAACGTCACAACGTAACTGGGTGACTATAAAGGTGCACTACAGGTATCTCCGAAAGTATCTGTTGGATTGACACGGATCAAGACTGGGATTTGTCACTCCGTATGACGGAGAGGTATCACCGGGCCCACTCGGTAATGCATCATCATAATGAGCTCAATGTGACCAAGTGTTTGGTCACGGGATCATGCATTACGGTACGACTAAAGTGACTTGCCGGTAACGAGACTAAACGAGTTATTGGGATACCGACGATCGAGTCTCGGGCAAGTAACGTACCAATTGACAAAGGGAATAGTATACGGGGTTGCTTGAACCCTCGACATCGTGGTTCATCCGATGACATCATCGAGGAGCATGTGGGAGCCAACATGGGTATCCAGATCCCGCTGTTGGTTATTGCCCGAGAGCCATCTCGGTCATGTCTGCATGTCTCCCGAAACCGTAGGGTCTACACACTTAAGGTTCGGTGACGCTAGGGTTATCAGGAAGACTTGTAAGTGATTACCGAATGTTGTTCGGAGTCCCGGATGAGATCCCGGACGTCACGAGGAGTTCCGGAATGGTCCGGAGGTAAAGATTTATATATGGGAAGTTGTCATACGGACACCTGAATGGTTCGGGGGCATATCGGTATTGTACCGGGGCCACCGGAGGGGTTCCGGGGGTCCACCGAGAGGGGCCACCTCTCCTGGAGGGGCTTATGGGCTGTATTGGGAAGGGAACCAGCCCAAAGTTTGCTGGTGCGCCTCCCCCCCAAGGGCCCATGCGCCTTAAGGTTGGGGGGAACCCTAAAGGGGGCGCCCCCCTTTGCTTGGGGGGCAAGACCCCTTTCCCCTTGGCCGACGCCCCCCTCTAGATCCCATCTAGAGGGGCCGGCCCCCCTTGCCTCTTCCCCTATAAATAGAGGGGTGAGGGGAGGGCTGCTGGACACAACTCAAGGCGCAGCCCCTTGAAGGAAATATGCCCTAGAGGCAATAATAAAGTTATTATTTATTTCCTTATTTCATGATAAATGTTTATTATTCATGCTAGAATTGTATTAACCGGAAACATAATACATGTGTGAATACATAGACAAACAGAGTGTCACTAGTATGCCTCTACTTGACTAGCTCGTTAATCAAAGATGGTTAAGTTTTCCTAACCATGGACAAAGGAGTTGTCATTTGATTAACGAGGTCACATCATTGGTTGAATGATCTGATTGACATGACCCATTCCATTAGCTTAGCACCCGATCGTTTAGTGTGTTACTATTGCTTTTATCCATGACTTATACATGTTCCTATGACTATGAGATTATGCAACTCCCGTTTACCGGAGGAACACTTTGGGTACTACCAAACGTCACAACGTAACTGGGTGATTATAAAGGAGTACTACAGGTGTCTTCAAAGGTAGATGTTGGGTTGGCGTATTTCGAGATTAGGATTTGTCACTCCGATTGTCGGAGAGGTATCTCTGGGCCCTCTCGGTAATGCACATCACATAAGCCTTGCAAGCATTGCAACTAATGTATTAGTTGTGAGATGATGTATTACGGAACGAGTAAAGAGACTTACCGGTAACGAGATTGAACTAGGTATTGGATACCGACGATCGAATCTCGGGTAAGTAACATACCGATGACAAAGGGAACGAACGTATGTTGTTATGCGGTCTGACCGATAAAGATCTTCGTAGAATATGTAGGAGCCAATATGGGCATCCAGGTCCTGCTATTGGTTATTGACCGGAGACGTGTCTCGGTCATGTCTACATTGTTCTCGAACCGTAGGGTCCGCACGCTTAAGGTTTCGATGACGGTTATAATGAGTTTGTGTATTTTGATGCACCGAAGGAGTTCAGAGTCCCGGATGTGATCACGGACATGACGAGGAGTCTCGAAATGGTCGAGACATAAAGATTGATATATTGGATGTCTACATTTGGACATCGGAATGGTTCCGGGTGAAATCGGCATTTTACCGGAGTACCGGGGGGTTACCGGAACCCCCCGGGGGGTTAATGGGCCACATGGGCCTGAAGTGGAGAAGAGGAGGGGCGGCCAAGGGCTGTCCGCGCGCCCCCTCCCCCTCTAGTCCGAATTGGACAAGGAGAGGGGGCGGTGCCCCCCTTTTCCTTCTCTTCCCCCCCTTCCCACTCCTAGTCCAACAAGGAAAAGGGGGAGTCCTACTCCCGGTAGGAATAGGACTCCTCCCGGCGCGCCTCCTCTAGGCCGGCCGGCCCCTTCCCCTTGATCCTTTATATACGGGGGCAGGGGGGCACCTCTAGACACACAAGTTGATCCTTGAGATCGTTCCTTAGCCGTGTGCGGTGCCCCCCTCCACCATATTCCACCTCGGTCGTATTGTTGCAGCGCTTAGGCGAAGCCCTGCGATAGTAGAACTTCAAGATCGTCACCACGCCGTCGTGCTGACGGAACTCTCTCCCCGGAGCTTTGCTGGATCGGAGCCCGAGGAGCGTCACCGAGCTGTACGTGTGTCAAGAACTCGGTGGCGCCGGAGTAACGGCGCTGGGATCGGTCGGATCGCGAGGAGAACGTGCGAGTACTTCCTCTACGTTGTGATCGCTTCCGCTTCGGTCTACAAGGGTATGTAGACAACACTCTCCCCTCTCGTTGCTATGCATCACCATGATCTTGCGTGTGCGTAGGAAATTTTTTGAAATTACTACGTTCCCCAACAGTGGTATCAGAGCCAGGTTTTTATGGTTTGATGTTATTTGCACGAGTTGAACACAAGTGAGTTGTGGACGATACAAGGCATACTGCCTACCAGCATGTCATACTTTGGTTCAGCGGTATTGTTGGATGAGATGACCCGGACCAACCTTACGCGTACGCTTACGCGAGACCGGTTCCCTCGACGTGCTTTGCACACAGATGGCTTGCGGGAGACATCTCACCAACTTTAGTTGAACCAAGTGTGGCTACGCCCGGTCCTTGAGAAGGTTAAAACGGAGTCTATTTGACAAACTATCGTTGTGGTTTTGATGCGTAGGTAAGATGAGTTCTTGCTTAAGCCCGTAGCAGCCACGTAAAACTTGCAACAAACAAAGTAGAGGACGTCTAACTTGTTTTCGCAGGGCATGCTGTGATGTGATATGGTCAAGACATGATGCTAAATTTTATTGTATGAGATGATCATGTTTTGTAACCGAGTTATCGGCAACTGGCAGGAGCCATATGGTTGTCGCTTTATTGTATGCAATGCAATCGCCCTGTAATGCTTTACTTTATCACTAAGCGGTAGCGATAGTCGTAGAAGCATAAGGTTGGCGAGACGACAACGATGCTACGATAGAGATCAAGGTGTCGCGCCGGTGACGATGGTGATCATGATGGTGCTGCAGAGATGGAGATCACGAAGCACAAGATGATGATGACCATATCATATCACTTATATTGATTTGCATGTGATGTTTATCTTTTTATGCATCTTATCTTGCTTTGATTGACGGTAGCATTATAAGATGATCTCTCACTAAATTATCAAGAAGTGTTCTCCCCGAGTATGCACCGTTGCCAAAGTTCGTCGTGCCCAGACACCACGTGATGATCGGGTGTGATAAGCTCTACGTCCATCTACAACGGGTGCAAGCCAGTTTTGCACACGCAGAATACTCGGGTTATACTTGACGAGCCTAGCAGATGCAGATATGGCCTCGGAACACGGAGACCGAAAGGTCGAGCATGAATCATATAGTAGATATGATCAACATGATGATGTTCACCATTGAGAACTAATCCATTTCACGTGATGATCGGTTATGGTTTAGTTTGATTAGGATCACGTGATCACTTAGATGATTAGAGAGATGTCTATCTAAGTGGGAGTTCTTAAGTAATATGATTAATTGAACTTAAATTTATCATGAACTTAGTCCCTGATAGTATCTTGCTTGTTTATGTTGATTGCAGATAGATGGCTCGTGCTGTTGTTCCGTTGAATTTTAATGCGTTCCTTGAGAAAGCAAAGTTGAAAGATGATGGTATCAATTACACGGACTGGGTCCGTAACTTGAGGATTATCCTCATTGCTGCACAGAAGAGTTACGTCCTGGATGCACCGCTAGGTGCCAGGCCTGCTGCTGGAGCAACGCCAGATGTTATGAACGTCTGGCAGAGCAAAGCTGATGACTACTCGATAGTTCAGTGTGCCATGCTTTACGGCTTAGAACCGGGACTTCAACGTCGGTTTGAGAACCATGGAGCATATGAGATGTTCCAAGAGTTGAAGTTAATATTCCAACAGAATGCCCGGATTGAGAGATATGAAGTCTCCAATAAGTTCTATAGCTGCAAGATGGAGGAGAATGGGTCTGTCAGTGAGCACATACTCAGAATGTCTGGGTATTACAATCACTTGAGTCAACTGGGAGTTAATCTTCCGGATGATTGTGTCATTGACAGAATTCTTCAATCACTGCTACCAAGCTACAAAGGCTTCGTGATGAACTATAATATGCAAGGGTTAGTAAAGACTATGCCCGAGCTCTTCGCAATGCTAAAGGCTGCGGAGGTAGAAATCAAGAAGGAGCATCAAGTGTTGATGGTCAATAAGACCACTAGTTTCAAGAAGAAGGGCAAAGGGAAGAAGAAGGGGAACTTCAAGAAGAACAGCAAGCAAGTTGCTGCTCGGGAGAAGAAACCCAAGTCTGGACCTAAGCCTGAAACTGAGTGCTTCTACTGCAAGCAGACTGGTCACTGGAAGCGGAACTGCCCCAAGTATTTGGCGGATAAGAAGGATGGCAAGGTGAACAAAGGTATATGTGATATACATGTTATTGATGTGTACCTTACTAGAGCTCGCAGTAGTACCTTGGTATTTGATACTGGTTCTGTTGCTAATATTTGCAACTCGAAATAGGGACTACGGATTAAGCGGACACTAGCAAATGACGAGGTGACGATGCGCGTGGGAAATGGTTCCAAAGTCGATGTGATCGCGGTCGGCACGCTACCTCTACATCTACCTTCAGGATTAGTATTAGACCTAAATAATTGTTATTTGGTGCCAGCGTTGAGCATGAACATTATATCTGGACTTTGTTTGATGCGAGACGGTTATTCATTTAAATCAGAGAATAATGGTTGTTCTATTTATATGAGTAACATCTTTTATGGTCATGCACCCTTGAAGAGTGGTCTATTTTTGATGAATCTCGATAGTAGTGATACACATATTCATAATGTTGAAGCCAAAAGATGCAGAGTTGATAATGATAGTGCAACTTATTTGTGGCACTGCCGTTTAGGTCATATCGGTATAAAGCGCATGAAGAAACTCCATACTGATGGACTTTTGGAGTCACTTGATTATGAATCACTTGGCACTTGCGAACCATGCCTCATGGGCAAGATGACTAAAACGCCGTTCTCCGGTACTATGGAGAGAGCAACAGATTTGTTGGAAATCATACATACGGATGTATGTGGTCCGATGAATGTTGAGGCTCGTGGCGGATATCGTTATTTTCTCAACTTTACAGATGATTTGAGCATATATGGGTATATCTACTTAATGAAACACAAGTCTGAAACATTTGAAAAGTTCAAGGAATTTCAGAGTGAAGTTGAAAATCATCGTAACAAGAAATAAAGTTTCTACGATCTGATCGTGGAGGAGAATATTTGAGTTACGAGTTTGGTCTACATTTGAAACAATGCGGAATAGTTTCGCAACTCACGCCACCCGGAACACCACAGCGCAATGGTGTGTCCGAACGTCGTAATCGCACTTTACTAGATATGGTGCAATCTATGATGTCTCTTACAGATTTACCGCTATTGTTTTGGGGTTATGCTCTAGAGACGGCCGCATTCACATTGAATAGAACACCGTCAAAATCCGTTGAGACGACACCTTATGAACTATGGTTTAGCAAGAAACCAAAGTTGTCGTTTCTTAAAGTTTGGGGCTGCGATACTTATGTGAAAAAACTTCAACCTGATAAGCTCGAACCCAAATCGGAGAAATTTGTCTTCATAGGATACCCAAAGGAAACTGTTGGGTACACCTTCTATCACAGATCCGAAGGCAAGACATTTGTTGCTAAAAGTGGATCCTTTCTAGAGAAGGAGTTTCTCTCGAAAGAAGTGAGTGGGAGGAAAGTAGAACTTGATGAGGTAACTGTACCTTCTCCCTTATTGGAGAGTAGCTTATCTCAGAAATCGGTTTCTGAGATATCTACACCAAGTAGTGAGGAAGTTGATGATGTTGATCATGAAGCTTCAGATCAAGTTACTACAGAACCTCGTAGATCAACCAGAGTAAGATCCGCACCAGAGTGGTACGGTAATCCTGTTCTGGAAGTCATGCTACTAGATCATGATGAACCTACGACCTATGAAGAAGCGATGGTGAGCCCAGATTCCGCAAAGTGGCTTGAAGCCATGAAATCTGAGATGGGATCCATGTATGAAAACAAAGTGTGGACTTTGGTTGACTTGCCCGATGGTCGGCAAGCAATAGAGAACAAGTGGATCTTTAAGAAGAAGACTGACGCTGACGGTAATATTACTGTCTACAAAGCTCGACTTGTCGCAAAGGGTTTCTGACAAGTTCAAGGAATTGACAACGATGAGACCTTCTCACCCGTAGCGATGCTTAAGTCTGTCCGAATCATGTTAGCAATTGCCGCATTTTATGATTATGAAATTTGGCAAATGGATGTAAAAACTGCATTCCTGAATGGATTTCTGGAAGAAGAGTTGTATATGATGCAACCAGAAGGTTTTATCGATCCAAAGGGAGCTAACAAAGTGTGCAAGCTCCAGCGATCCATTTCTGGACTGGTGCAAGCATCTTGGAGTTGGAATAAACGCTTTGATAGTGTGATCAAAGCATTTGGGTTTGTACAGACTTTTGGAGAAGCCTGTATTTACAAGAAAGTGAGTGGGAGCTCTGTAGCATTTCTGATATTATATGTAGATGACATATTGCTGATCGGAAATGATATAGAATTTCTGGATAGCATAAAGGGATACTTGAATAAGAGTTTTTCAATGAAGGACCTCGGTGAAGCTGCTTACATATTGGGCATCAAGATCTATAGAGATAGATCAAGACGCTTAATTGGACTTTCACAAAGCACATACCTTGACAAAGTTTTGAAGAAGTTCAAAATGGATCAAGCAAAGAAAGGGTTCTTGCCTGTGTTACAAGGTGTGAAGTTGAGTAAGACTCAATGCCCGACCACTGCAGAGGATAGAGAGAAAATGAAAGATGTTCCCTATGCTTCAGCCATAGGCTCTATCATGTATGCAATGTTGTGTACCAGACCTGATGTGTGCCTTGCTATTAGCTTAGCAGGGAGGTACCAAAGTAATCCAGGAGTGGATCACTGGACAGCGGTCAAGAATATCCTGAAGTACCTGAAAAGGACAAAGGAGATGTTTCTCGTATATGGAGGTGACAAAGAGCTCATCGTAAGTGGTTACGTTGATGCAAGCTTTGACACTGATCCGGACGATTCGAAATCGCAAACCGGATACGTATTTACATTAAACGGTGGAGCTGTCAGTTGGTGCAGTTCTAAACAAAGCGTCGTAGCAGGATCTACATGTGAAGCGGAGTACATAGCAGCTTCAGAAGCAGCTAATGAAGGAGTCTGGATGAAGGAGTTCATATCCGATCTAGGTGTCATACCTAGTGCATCGGGTCCAATGAAAATCTTTTGTGACAATACTGGAGCAATTGCCTTGGCGAAGGAATCCAGATTTCACAAGAGAACCAAGCACATCAAGAGACGCTTCAATTCCATCCGGGACTTGGTCCAGGTGGGAGACATAGAGATTTGCAAGATACATACGGATCTGAATGTAGCAGACCCGTTGACTAAGCCTCTTCCACGGGCAAAACATGATCAGCACCAAAACTCCATGGGTGTTAGAATCATTACTGTGTAATCTAGATTATTGACTCTAGTGCAAGTGGGAGACTGAAGGAAATATGCCCTAGAGGCAATAATAAAGTTATTATTTATTTCCTTATTTCATGATAAATGTTTATTATTCATGCTATAATTGTATTAACCGGAAACATAACACATGTGTGAATACATAGACAGACAGAGTGTCACTAGTATGCCTCTACTTGACTAGCTCGATAATCAAAGATGGTTAAGTTTTCCTAACCATGGACAAAGGAGTTGTCATTTGATTAACGAGGTCACATCATTGGTTGAACGATCTGATTGACATGACCCATTCCATTAGCTTAGCACCCGATCGTTTAGTGTGTTGCTATTGCTTTTATCCATGACTTATACATGTTCCTATGACTATGAGATTATGCAACTCCCGTTTACCGGAGGAACACTTTGGGTACTACCAAACGTCACAACGTAACTGGGTGATTATAAAGGAGTACTACAGGTGTCTCCAAAGGTAGATGTTGGGTTGGCGTATTTCGAGATTAGGATTTGTCACTCCGATTGTCGGAGAGGTATCTCTGGGCCCTCTCGGTAATGCACATCACATAAGCCTTGCAAGCATTGCAACTATGTGTTAGTTGTGAGATGATGTATTACGGAACGAGTAAAGAGACTTACCGGTAACGAGATTGAACTAGGTATTGGATACCGACGATCGAATCTCGGGTAAGTAACATACCGATGACAAAGGGAACGAACATATGTTGTTATGCGGTCTGACCGATAAAGATCTTCGTAGAATATGTAGGAGCCAATATGGGCATCCAGGTCCCGCTTTTGGTTATTGACCGGAGACGTGTCTCGGTCATGTCTACATTGTTCTCGAACCGTAGGGTCCGCACGCTTAAGGTTTCGATGACGGTTATAATGAGTTTGTGTGTTTTGATGTACCGAAGGAGTTCGGAGTCCCGGATGTGATCACGGACATGACGAGGAGTCTCGAAATGGTCGAGACATAAAGATTGATATATTGGATGTCTACATTTGGACATCGGAATGGTTCCGGGTGAAATCGGCATTTTACCGGAGTACCGGGGGGTTACCGAAACCCCCCGGGGGGTTAATGGGCCACATGGGCCTGAAGTGGAGAAGAGGAGGGGCGGCCAAGGGCTGGCCGCGCGCCCCCTCCCTCTCTAGTCCGAATTGGACAAGGAGGGGGGGCGGCGCCCCCCTTTTCCTTCTCTTCCCCCCCCTTCCCACTCCTAGTCCAACAAGGAAAAGGGGGAGTCCTACTCCCGGTAGGAGTAGGACTCCTCCCGGCGCGCCTCCTCTAGGCCGGACGGCCCCTTCCCCTTGATCCTTTATATACGGGGGCAGGGGGCACCTCTAGCCACACAAGTTGATCCTTGAGATCGTTCCTTAGCCGTGTGCGGTGCCCCCCTCCACCATATTCCACCTCGGTCGTATTGTTGCAGCGCTTAGGCGAAGCCCTGCGATAGTAGAACATCAAGATCGTCACCACGCCGTCGTGCTGACGGAACTCTCTCCCCGGAGCTTTGCTAGATCGGAGCCCGAGGAGCGTCACCGAGTTGTACGTGTGTCAAGAACTCGGAGGCGCCGGAGTAACGGCGCTGGGATCGGTCGGATCGCGAGGAGAACGTACGACTACTTCCTCTACGTTGTGATCGCTTCCGCTTCGGTCTACAAGGGTATGTAGACAACACTCTCCCCTCTCGTTGCTATGCATCACCATGATCTTGCGTGTGCGTAGGAAAATTTTTGAAATTACTACGTTCCCCAACACCCCTCCCCTCCCCAACACCTCTCCTCCTCCGTGCGTGCTTGGCGAAGCCCTGTCGGAGTACTGCTGCACAAACAACACCACGCCGTCGTGCTGCCGTTGGAGCAATCTTCCTCAACCTCTCCTTCCTCCTTGCTGGATCAAGACGGAGGAGACGTCGATCGTCCCATACGTGTGTTGAACGCGGAGGTGCTGTCCGTTCGGCACTTGGTCATCGGTGATCTGAATCACGACGAGTACGACTACGTCATCACCGTTCCTAGAACGCTTCCGTGCGCGATCTACAAAGTGGTATGTAGATGCAATCTCTCTCCCATGACTCGTTGCTTAGATGAACTCATATATGGATCTTGGTGAAACCGTAGGAAAATTTTTAATTTTCTGCAACGTTCCCCAACAGTGGCATCATGAGCTAGGTCTATGCGTAGTTATCTATTGCACGAGTAGAACACAATTGTTGTGGGCGTAGATGTTGTCAACTTTCTTGCCGCTACTAGTCTTATCTTGCTTCAGCGGTATTGTGGGATGAAGCGGCCCGGACCAACCTTACACGTACGCTTACGTGAGACCGGTTCCACCGACTGACATGCACTAGTTGCATAAGGTGGCTGGCGGGTGTCTGTCTCTCCCACTTTAGTTGGAGCGGATTCGATGAAAAGGGTCCTTATGAAGGGTAAATAGAAGTTGACAAATCACGTTGTGGCTTTAACGTAGGTAAGAAAACGTTCTTGCTAGAACCCTAATGCAGCCACGTAAAACTTGCAACAACAATTAGAAGACGTCTAACTTGTTTTTGCAGCAAGTGCTTTGTGATATGATATGGCCAAAGTTGTGATGAATGATGAATGATATATATATGTGATGTATGAGATCATGTTCATGTAATAGGAATCACGACTTGCATGTCGATGAGTATGACAACCGGCAGGAGCCATAGGAGTTGTCATTATTCTTTTATGACCTGCGTGTCGCCATGTAAATTACTTTACTTTATTGCTAAACGTGTTAGCCATAGTAGTAGTAGTAATAGATGGCGAGCAACTCCATGGAGACACGATGATGGAGATCATGGTGTCATGCCGGTGACAAGATGATCATGGAGCTCCAAGATGGAGATCAAAGGAGCTATATGATGATGGCCATATCATGTCACTACTATATAATTGCATGTGATGTTTATTATGTTTATGCATCTTGTTTACTTAGAACGACGGTAGTAAATAAGATGATCCCTTACAAAATTTCAAGAAGTGTTCTCCCCTAACTGTGCACCGTTGCTAAAGTTCGTCGTTTCGAAGCACCACGTGATGATCGGGTGTGATAGATCCTTACGTTCACATACAACGGGTGTAAGACAGTTTTACACATGCAAAAACACTTAGGGTTAACTTGACGAGCCTAGCATGTACAGACATGGCCTCGGAACACGGAGACCGAAAGGTCGAACATGAGTCGTATGGAAGATACGATCAACATGGAGATGTTCACCGATGATGACTAGTCCGTCTCACGTGATGATCGGACACGGGCTAGTCGACTCAGATCATGTAACACTTAGATGACTAAAGGGATGTCTAATCTGAGTGGGAGTTCATTAAAATAATTTGATTATATGAACTTAATTATCATGAACTTAGTCTAAAAACCTTTGCAAATATGTCTTGTAGATCAAATGGCCGCCGCTAATGTCAACATGAACTTCAACGCGTTCCTAGAGAAAACCAAGCTGAAAGACGATGGCAGCAACTATACGGACTGGGTCCGGAACCTGAGGATCATCCTCATAGCTGCCAGGAAACAATATGTCCTAGAAGCACCGCTAGGTGAAGCACCCATCCCAGAGAACCAAGACATTATGAATGCTTGGCAGTCTCGTGCTGATGATTACTCCCTCGTTCAGTGCGGCATGCTTTACAGCTTAGAACCGGGGCTCCAAAAGCGTTTTGAGCATCACGGAGCATATGAGATGTTCGAGGAGCTGAAACTAGTTTTCCAAGCTCATGCCGGGTCGAGAGATATGAAGTCTCCGACAAGTTCTACAGTTGTAAGATGGAGGAAAATAGCTCTGTCAGTTAACACATACTCAAGATGTCTGGGTTGCACAACCGCTTGACTCGGCTGGAGATTAACCTCCCAGATGAGGCGGTCATTGACAGAATCCTTCAGTCGCTCCCACCTAGCTACAAGAGCTTTGTGATGAACTACAACATGCAGGGGATGGTAAAGACCATTCCTGAGGTGTTTGCTATGCTGAAATCAGCAGAGGTTGAAATCAAGAAAGAACATCAAGTGTTGATGGTCAATAAGACCACTAAGTTCAAGAAGGGCAAGGGCAAGAAGAACTTCAAGAAGGACGGCAAGGATGTTGCCGCGCCCGGTAAACCAGTTGCCGGGAAGAAGTCAAAGCATGGACCCAAGCCTGAGACTAAGTGCTTTTATTGCAAGGGGAAGGGTCACTGGAAGCGGAACTGCCCCAAATACTTAGCGGACAAGAAGGCCGGCAACACTAAAGGTATATGTGATATACATGTAATTGATGTGTACCTTACCAGTACTCGTAGTAAATCCTGGGTATTTGATACCGGTGCCGTTGCTCATATTTGTAACTCACAACAGGAGCTGCGGAATAAGAGGAGACTGGTGAAGGACGAGGTGACGATGCCCGTCGAGAATGGTTCCAAGGTCGATGTGATCGCCGTCGGCACGCTACCTCTACATTTACCTACGGGATTAGTTTTAAACCTTAATAATTGTTATTTAGTGCCAAGTTTGAGCATGAACATTGTATCAGGATCTCGTTTGATACGAGATAGCTACTCATTTAAATCTGAGAATAATGGTTGTTCTATTTATATGAGAGATATGTTTTATGGTCATGCTCCGATGGTCAATGGTTTATTCTTATTGAATCTCGAGCGTAATGTTACACATATTCATAATGTGAATACCAAAAGAATTAAGGTTGATAACGATAGTCCCACATACTTGTGGCACTGCCGCCTTGGTCACATTGGTGTCAAGCGCATGAAGAAGCTCCATGCTGATGGACTTTTAGAGTCTATCGATTATGAATCGTTTGACACATGCGAACCATGCCTCATGGGCAAAATGACCAAGACTCCGTTCTCCGGGACAATGGAGCGAGCAACCAACTTATTGGAAATCATACATACTGATGTGTGCGGTCCAATGAGCGTTGAGGCTCGCGGAGGATATCGTTATGTTCTCACTCTTACTGATGACTTGAGTAGATATGGGTATGTCTACTTAATGAAACACAAGTCTGAGACCTTTGAAAAGTTCAAGGAATTTCAGAATGAGGTAGAGAATCAACGTGACCGAAAGATAAAGTTTCTACGATCAGATCGTGGAGGAGAATATTTAAGTCACGAATTTGGTACGCACTTAAAGAAATGTGGAATCGTTTCACAACTCACGCCGCCTGGAACACCTCAATGAAACGGTGTGTCCGAACGTCGTAATCGCACTCTATTGGATATGGTGCGATCTATGATGTCTCTTACCGATTTACCGCTATCATTCTGGGGATACGCTCTAGAGACAGCTGCATTCACTTTAAATAGGGCACCGTCTAAATCCGTTGAGACGACACCGTATGAATTATGGTTTGGGAAGAAACCTAAGCTGTCGTTTCTAAAAGTTTGGGGATGCGATGCTTATGTCAAGAAACTTCAACCTGAGAAGCTCGAACCCAAATCGGAAAAATGCGTCTTCATAGGATACCCTGAGGAAACCATAGGGTATACCTTCTACTTAAGATCCGAGGGCAAGATCTTTGTTGCCAAGAACGGAAACTTTCTGGAGAAAGAGTTTCTCTCGAAAGAAGTAAGTGGGAGGAAAGTGGAGCTTGATGAAGTACTGCCTCTTGAAACAGAGAATAGTGCAGCATAGGAAAATGTTCCTGTGGTGCCTGCTCTAGTTAGAGAGGAGGTTAATGATGATGATCAAGATACTTCGGACCAAGCTCCCACTGAACTTCGTAGGTCCACAAGGACACGTTCCGCACCAGAGTGGTACGGCAACCCTGTCCCGGAAATCATGTTGTTAGACAACGGTGAACCTTCGAACTATGAAGAAGCGATGGCGGGCCCGTATTCCAACAAATGGTTAGAAGCCATGAAATCCGAGATAGGATCCATGTATGAAAACAAAGTATGGACTTTGACAGACTTGCCCAATGATCGGCGAGCGATAGAAAATAAATGGATCTTTAAGAAGAAGACGGACGCGGATGGTAATGTCACCATCTATAAAGCTCGACTTGTCGCTAAGGGTTATCGGCAAGTTCAAGGGGTTGACTACGACGAGACTTTCTCTCCCGTAGCAAAGCTAAAGTCCGTCCGAATCATGTTAGCAATTGCAGCATACTATGATTATGAGATATGGCAAATGGACGTCAAAACGGCATTCCTTAACGGCTATCTTAAGGAAGAACTGTATATGATGCAGCCGGAAGGTTTTGTCGACCCTAAGAATGCTAACAAGGTATGCAAGCTCCAGCGATCCATTTATGGGCTGGTGCAAGCATCTCGGAGTTGGAACATTCGCTTTGATGAGATGATCAGAGCGTTTGGGTTTATGCAGACTTACGGAGAAGCCTGCGTTTACAAGAAAGTGAGTGGGAGCTCTGTAGCATTTCTCATACTATATGTAGATGACATACTTTTGATGGGAAATGATATAGAACTTCTGGACAGCATTAAGGCCTATTTGAATAAGAGTTTTTCAATGAAGGACCTTGGAGAAGCTGCTTATATATTAGGCATCAAAATCTATAGAGATAGATCAAGACGCCTCATAGGTCTTTCGCAAAGCACATACCTTGATAAGATTTTGAAGAAGTTCAAAATGGATCAGTCCAAGAAAGGGTTCTTGCCTGTATTGCAAGGTGTGAAATTGAGCTTGGCTCAATGCCCGACCACGGCAAAGGATAAACAAGAGATGAGTGTCATCCCCTATGCTTCAGCCATAGGATCCATTATGTATGCCATGCTGTGTACCAGACCTGATGTAAACCTTGCCGTAAGTTTGGTAGGTAGGTACCAAAGTAACCCCGGCAAGGAACACTGGACAGCGGTCAAGAATATCCTTAAGTACCTGAAAAGGACTAAGGACATGTTTCTCGTTTATGGAGGTGATGAAGAGCTCGACGTAAAGGGTTACGTTGACGCTAGCTTCGACACAGATCTGGATGACTCTACGTCACAAACCGGATACGTGTATATGTTGAATGGTGGAGCAGTGAGCTGGTGCAGCTGCAAGCAGAGCGTCGTGGCGGGATCTACATGTGAAGCGGAATACATGGCAGCCTCGGAGGCAGCGCATGAGGCAATTTGGGTGAAGGAGTTCATCACCGACCTAGGAGTCATACCCAATGCGTCGGGGCCGATCAAACTCTTCTGTGACAACACTGGAGCTATTGCACTTGCCAAGGAGCCCAGGTTTCACAAGAAGACTAGGCACATCAAGCGTCGCTTCAACTCCATCCGTGAAAATGTTCAAGATGGAGACATAGAAATTTGTAAAGTGCACACGGATCTGAATGTCGCAGATCCGTTGACTAAACCTCTCCCTAGGGCAAAACATGATCAGCACCAGAGCTCTATGGGTGTTCGATTCATCACAATGTAACTAGATTATTGACTCTAGTGCAAGTGGGAGACTGTTGGAAATATGCCCTAGAGGCAATAATAAAAGCATTATTATTATAGTTCCTTGTTCATGGTAATTGTCTTTTATTCATGCTATAATTGTGTTATCCGGAAATCGTAATACATGTGTGAATACTTAGACACAAACATGTCCCTAGTATGCCTCTAGTAGACTAGCTCGTTGATCAACAGATAGTCATGATTTCCTGGCTATGGACATTGGATGTCGTTGATAACGGGATTACATCATTAGGAGAATGATGTGATGGACAAGACCCAATCCTAAGCATAGCTTAAGATCGTGTAGTTCACTTTGCTAGAGCTTTCCAATGTCGAGTATCTTTTCCTTAGACAATGAGATCGCGTAACTCCCGGATACCGTAGGAGTGCTTTGGGTGTACCAAACGTCACAACGTAACTGGGTGACTATAAAGGTGCACTACGGGTATCTCCGAAAGTATCTGTTGGATTGACACGGATCAAGACTGGGATTTGTCACTCCGTATGACGGAGAGGTATCACCGGGCCCACTCGGTAATGCATCATCATAATGAGCTCAATGTGACCAAGTGTTTGGTCACGGGATCATGCATTACGGCATGAGTAAAGTGACTTGCCGGTAACGAGACTAAACGAGGTATTGGGATACCGATGATCGAGTCTCGGGCAAGTAACGTACCGATTGACAAAGGGAATAGTATACGGGGTTGCTTGAACCCTCGACATCGTGGTTCATCCGATGACATCATCGAGGAGCATGTGGGAGCCAACATGGGTATCCAGATCCCGCTGTTGGTTATTGCCCGAGAGCCGTCTCGGTCATGTCTGCATGTCTCCCGAACCCGTAGGGTCTACACACTTAAGGTTCGGTGATGCTAGGGTTATTAGGAAGACTTGTAAGTGATTACCGAATGTTGTTCGGAGTCCCGGATGAGATGCCGGACGTCACGAGGAGTTCCGGAATGGTCCGGAGGTAAAGATTTATATATGGGAAGTTGTCATACGGACACCGGAATGGTTCGGGGGCATATCGGTATTGTACCGGGGCCACCGGAGGGGTTCCGGGGGTCCACCGGGAGGGGCCACCTCTCCCGGAGGGGCTTATGGGCTGTATGGGGAAGGGAACCAGCCCAATGTGGGCTGGTGCGCCTCCCCCCCAAGGGCCCATGCGCCTTAGGGTTGGGGGGAACCCTAAAGGGGGCGCCCCCTTTGCTTGGGGGGCAAGCCCCCTTTCCCCTTGGCCGTCGCCCCCCTCTAGATCCCATCTAGAGGGGCCGGCCCCCCTTGCCTCTTCCCCTATAAAAAGAGGGGTGAGGGGAGGGCTGCTGGACACAACTCAAGGCGCAGCCCCTCCCCTCCCCAACACCTCTCCTCCTCCGTACGTGCTTGGCGAAGCCCTGTCAGAGTACTGCTGCACCAACAACACCACGCCGTCGTGCTGCCGTTGGAGCAATCTTCCTCAACCTCTCCTTCCTCCTTGCTGGATCAAGACGGAGGAGACGTCGATCGTCCCGTACGTGTGTTGAACGCGGAGGTGCTGTCCGTTCGGCACTTGGTCATCGGTGATCTGAATCACGGCGAGTACGACTATGTCATCACCGTTCCCAGAACGCTTCCGTGCGCGATCTACAAAGTGGTATGTAGATGCAATCTCTCTCCCATGACTCGTTGCTTAGATGAACTCATAGATGGATCTTGGTGAAACCGTAGGAAAAATTTTAATTTTCTGCAACGTTCCCCAACAAACTCGTAACTCAAATATTTGTCTCCGCGATCAGATCGTAGAAACCTTATTTTCTTGTCACGATGATTTTCCACTTCACTCTGAAATTCTTTGAACTTTTCAAATGTTTCAGACTTATGTTTCATCAAGTAGATATACCCACATCTGCTCAAATCATCTGTGAAGGTCAGAAAATAACGATACCCGCCACGAGCCTTAACACTCATCGGATCGCATACATCAGTATGTATTATTTCCAATAAGTCAGTTGCTCGATCCATTGTTCCTGAGAACGGAGTCTTAGTCATCTTGCACATGAGGCATGGTTCGCAAGCATCAAGTGATTCATAATCAAGTGATTCCATAAGCCCATCAGCATGGAGTTTCTTCATGCGCTTTACACTAATATGACCTAAACGGCAGTGCCACAAATAAGTTGCACTATCATTATTAACTTTGCATCTTTTGGTTTCAATATTATGAATATGTGTATCACTATGATCGAGATCCAACGAACCATTTTCATTGGGTGTGTAACCATATAAGGTTTTATTCATGTAAACAGAACAACAATTTATTCTCTTACTTAAATGAATAACCGTATTGCAATAAACATGATCAAATCATATTCATGCTCAACACCAAATAACACTTATTTAGGTTCCGCACTAATCCCGAAAGTATAGGGAGTGTGCGATGATGATCATATCAATCTTGGAACCACTTCCAACTCTCATCGTCACTTCACCCTTAACTAGTCTCTGTTCATTCTGCAACTCCCGTTTTGAGTTACTAATCTTAGCAACTGAACTAGTACCAAATACTGAGGGGTTGCTATGAACACTAGTAAAGTACACATCAATAACATGTATATCAAATATACCTTTGTTTACTTTGCCATCCTTTCTTATCCACCAAACACTTGGGGTAGTTCCGCTTTCAGTGACCAATCCCTTTGCAGCAGAAGCATTTAGTCTCAGGCTTAGGACCAGATTTGGGTTTCTTCACTTAAGCAGCAACTTGCTTGCCGTTCTTCTTGAAGTTCCCCTTCTTCCTTTTGCCCTTTTCTTGAAACTAGTGATCTTTTCAACCATCAACACTTGATGCTCCTTTTTGATTTCTACCTTCATTGATTTCATCATCATGAAAAGCTCGGGAGTCGTTTTCGTCATCCCTAGCATACTATAGTTCATCACGAAGTTCTACTAACTTGGTGATGGTGACTAGAGAATTCTGTCAATCACTATCTTATCTGGAAGATTAACTCCCACTTGATTCAAGCGATTGTAGTACCCAGACAATCTGAGCACATGCTCACTAGTTGAGCGATTCTCCTCCATCTTTTAGCTATAGAACTTGTTGGAGACTTCATATCTCTCAACTCAGGTATTTGCTTGAAATATAAACTTCAACTCCTGGAACATCTCATATGGTCCATGACGTTCAAAACGTCTTTGAAGTCCCGATTCTAAGCCGTTAAGCATGTTGCACTAAACTATCAAGTAGTCATCATATTGAGCTAGCAAAACGTTCATAACGTCTGCATCTACTCCTGCAATAGGTCTGTCACCTAGCGGTGCATCAAGGACATAATTATTCTGTGCAGCAATGAGGATAAACCTCAGATCACGGATCCAATCCGCATCATTGCTACTAACATTTTTCAACACAGTTTTCTCTAGGAACATATCAAAATAAACATATGAATGCAACAACACGAGCTATTGATCTACAACATAATTTGCAAAATACTACCAGGACTAAGTTCATGATAAATTAAAGCTCAATTAATCATATTACTTAAGAACTCCCACTTAGATAGACATCCCTCTAATCCTCTAAGTGATCACGTGATCCATATCAACTAAACCATAACCGATCATCACGTGAAATGGAGTAGTTTTCAATGGTGAACATCACTTTGTTGATCATATCTACTATATGATTCACGCTCGACCTTTCGGTCTCCGTGTTCTGAGGCCACATCTGCATATGCTATGTTCGTCAAGTTTAACCCGAGTATTCTGCGTGTGCAAAACTGGCTTGCACCCGTTGTAGATGGACGTAGAGCTTATCACACCCGATCATCACGTGGTGTCTTGGCACGACGAACTTTGGCAACGGTGCATACTCAGGGAGAACACTTCTTGATAATTAGTGAGAGATCATCTTAAAATGATACCGTCGAACTAAAGCAAGATAAGATGCATAAAAGATAAGCATCACATGCAATCAATATATGAGACATGATATGGCCATGATCATCTTGCGCCTTTGATCTCCATCTCCAAAGTACCGTCATGATCACTATCGTCACGGGCACGACACCATGATCTCCATCATCTTGATCTATATCAATGTGTCGTCACGTGGTCGTCTCGCCAACTATTGCTCTTGCAACTATTGCTATCGCATAGTGATAAAGTAAAGCAATTATTTGGCACTTGCATCTTATGCGATAATGAGACAACCGTAAGGCTTCTGCCAGTTGCCGATAATTTCAACAAAACATGATCATCTCATACAACAACTTATATCTCATCACATCTTGACCATATCACATCACAACATGCCCTACAAAAACAAGTTAGACGTCCTCTACTTTGTTGTTGCAAGTTTTACGTGGCTGCTACGGGCTTAGCAAGAACCGTTCTTACCTACGCATCAAAAACTACAACGATAGTTTGTCAAGTTGGTGTTGTTTTAACCTTCGCAAGGACCGGGCGTAGCCACACTCGGTTCAACTGAAGTTGGAGAAACTGACACCCGCCAGCCACCTGTGTGCAAAGCACGGCGGTAGAACCAGTCTCGCGTAAGCGTACGCGTAATGTCGGTCCGGGCCGCTTCATCCAACAATACCACCGGACCAAAGTATGACATGCTGGTAAGCAGTATGACTTGTATCGCCCACAACTCACTTGTGTTCTACTCGTTCATATAACATCAAACCATAAAACCTGGCTCTGATACCACTGTTGGGGAACGTAGTAATTTCAAAAAAATTCCAACGCACACGCAAGATCATGGTGATGCATAGCAACGAGAGGGGAGAGTGTTGTCTACGTACCCTCGTAGACCGAAGCGGAAGCGTTGACGCAACGTAGAGGAAGTAGTCGTACGTCTTCCCGGTCCAACCGATCCAAGCACCGTTACTCCGGCACCTCCGAGTTCTTGACACACGTACAACTCGATGACGCACCCCGGGCTCCGATCCAGCAAAGCTTTGGGGAGGAGTTCCGTCAGCACGACGGCGTGGTGACGATCTTGATGTTCAACCGTCGTAGGGCTTCGCCTAAGCACCGTTACAATATGACCGAGGTGTAATATCATGGAGGGGGGCACCACACACGGCTAAGGAACGATCACGAAGATCAACTTGTGTGTCCATGGGGTGCCCCCTGCCCCCGTATATAAAGGAGTGGAGGAGGGGAGGGCCGGCCCTCTCTGTGGCGCACCCTAGGGGAGTCCTACTCCCACCGGGAGTAGGATTCCCCCTTTCCTAGTCCAACTAGGAGTCCTTCCAAGTAGTAGGAGTAGGAGACAAGGAAAGGGAGAAGGGAAGGAAGGAGGGGGCGCGGCCCCTCCCCCTAGTCCAATTCGGACTAGGCCTTGGGGGGCGCACGGACTGCCCTAGGCAGCCCCTCTCTCTTTCCCGTATGGCCCAATAAGGCTCAATACTTCTCTCGGCGAATTCCCGTAACTCTCCGGTACTCCGAAAAATACCCAAATCACTCGGAACCTTTCCGAAGTCCAAATATAGTCGTCCAATATATCGATCTTTACGTCTCGACCATTTCGAGACTCCTCGTCATGTCCCCGATCTCATCCGGGACTCCGAACTCCTTCGGTACATCAAAACTCATAAACTCATAATATAACTATCATCGAAACCTTAAGCGTGCGGACCCTACGGTTCGAGAACAATGTAGACATGACCGAGACACGTCTCTGGTCAATAACCAATAGCGGAACTTGGATGCTCATATTGGCTCCTACATATTCTACAAAGATCTTTATCGGTCAGACCGCATAACAACATACGTTGTTCCCTTTGTCATCGGTATGTTACTTGCCCGAGATTCGACCGTCGGTATCTCAATACCTAGTTCAATCTCGTTACCGGCAAGTCTCTTTACTCGTTCCGTAATACATCATCTCACAACTAACTCATTAGTTGCAATGCTTGCAAGGCTTATGTGATGTGCATTACCGAGAGGGCCCAGAGATACCTCTCCGACAATCGGAGTGACAAATCCTAATCTCGAAATACGCCAACCCAACATGTACCTTTGGAGACACCTGTAGAGCTCCTTTATAATCACCCAGTTACGTTGTGACGTTTGGTAGCACACAAAGTGTTCCTCCGGCAAACCGGAGTTGCATAATCTCATAGTCATAGGAACATGTATAAGTCATGAAGAAAGCAATAGCAACATACTAAACGATCGGGTGCTAAGCTAATGGAATGGGTCATGTCAATCAGATCATTCATCTAATGATGTGATCCCATTAATCAAATAACAACTCCTTGTCCATGGTTAGGAAACATAACCATCTTTGATTAACGAGCTAGTCAAGTAGAGGCATACTAGTGACGCTCTGTTTATCTATGTATTCACACATGTATTATGTTTCCGATTAATACAATTCTAGCATGAATAATAAACATTTATCATGATATAAGGAAATAATTAATAACTTTATTATTGCCTCTAGGGCATATTTCCTTCAGCAGCCAGCAAATCTGTCTCGCCAAGCAAAAACCTGCTCAATCAGAAACGGAAAGAAACTGAGGAGGGGATTTATAACGGACCAGGGGCACACCAGACTCCCAGCTCTGGTGGAGGTGACCGGGACAACACAACTGAGGAGGTGTATGGCTCCATTCCCGTGGTGGAGATTCAGGTAAGAGCAGGGGCACTGTCTCCCAGCTATGGCGGGGACGACTGAGACAATGCACAGCTTTAAGGGCAGAGAAGGTGTTGTGATTGTTCCATCAGTTACTGCAGTTTGGAGGAGACGAAGAGGAAAGGAATTCATCAATGGGTTATTTTTCCTACTCCATGCAAGCAGCTAATCAAGATTTTTGGCGTCGGGGGTCTCCACCCTGTTCCAGGGATCTTTTGGACGCTTGTGGTCATGTTGTTGTTATTTGCTGGTGGCAGCCAGCACATCAGCCATGGCGTATGTGTGTATCCATAACAGTGAGAAAGGCATGATGTGTCGTGACCTGGGTGAAAAGTTGCGATGCGTTGTGTGCTCCTTTGTACTATTTGGTTATGCGTGTCCCTTGTGCTTACACATGGATCCTTTCCTTTTTATGGGCTCGCACGTGTTTGATGATGTTATAATCCGGTGATGGGGTCAAAAGTACTCCACCGTGTATCAATTAAGCCGGAAACTACGCAAAAAAACAATGTGCTTACTTTTATGTTCCTCAATTATTCTAGAATAACATTGATCTGCAATAGTCAAACTTTTATCGCACACTTGTAGGTACTTAAAAGAAAGACAACATTAATATATGGATAAACCAGCAATAATGAAATAGATTAAGAGCATGTCTTATATCTATACCATATAAGTTTGGGAATGGATACCACAATGAGGAAGCATTTATAGTGTAGTGTGGCTGCCTCGGCACCTTTTGTTCTCATATCTCTGCTATTCTCCTTTCTCACCCCCTGGAAAAAGTTTGGCCCGAGACACACAGACAGAGGTTTTCATTCCCCAAACGCCAGCCAGGATGCAAGGCGGCGCCGTCGAGGGGAGGAGCAGGGCTCCGCCGTACAAGGCCGACGAGAGCGCCATCATCGGGGCGGCGTACAGCCAGCGAGTGGAGCTTGCCGTGAGGATCGACAAGAAAGTGCTCCACTGCCCCCTCTGCACCCTCCCCTTCAAGCCCCCCGTCTTCCAGGTTCCTCTCGTTCTTTCTTTCATTCTTTCTTCCTCCATTGGCGCCGGTGAGAGATCGATTCCTTCATGCTGATTTACGGGCCATCTACGATTTGTGTGCCTGCCTGCAGTGCAAAGCGGGGCACCTGGCCTGCGGCTGTTGCGTGGCCCTCCTGCCCTTCGGGCAGTGCAAGGCGTGCGTGGACAACGGCGGCTTCTTCGACCCCTGCCCCGCGCTTGACGCCGTGGTGTCCTCGACCAGGATCGAGTGCCCCAATGCGGGCTGCCAGAGGTACGTGACCTACCACGAGGTCGCCGAGCACAACACCGCATGCCCGCCCGCGCCCTGCCACTGCACCGAGCCGGGTTGCTCTACGTCGGCGCACCGCAGGCGCTCGCCGGCCACCTCCACACCGTCCACTCGGTGCCGGTGCGTGTCGTGCAGTACCGCAAGATCAGCCAACTCCAGCTGTCTGTGTTGACCCCGCGGGTGGTGCTTCTCGGCGACGACAACCATATTTTCCTCTTGACCGTGGGTGCGCTCGGCGCTGGCATGACCGCCGTGTCTGTGGTGTGCGCCAGAGCGAGGGCGGCGACGCGGCCCCGGTTCACGTGCAAGATGTGGGTCAATCTGGAGCCGTCCCAGGCGGCGGCGGCGAACTGCAGCAAGGAGGACATGTTGCTGGTGGACATGCACATAAGGAGCAGCTCATCGCCCGGCATGCTGGCTGCCGCGGACGAGCCGACGTTCCTGCCGGTGCCGCGGATGTACCTGGTTCCAGCAGTGACAGGAGACGGGGCTGCGTCCATGGAAGTTCGCCTGCACATCCGCATCGACAAGGTCTCCCCTTGGTCCGATGCATTGGCTTGATTAGGTCCCACCGCTGCTGTGTTGATGGAAACAAACGATGCATTCAAGGCAGTTCGTTCTTACTTATTTTGGAGTTGCAGCTGAAACTATTTGGGTGATGTTAATTAGTAGATGCCGTTCACCTTTAATGTCATTGTAGGGTACTGTATTTAAATTGAAGGATATTATGCTTGGTGCTCATCCTTTTGTGAAATGCATCTTCTTCCGTTCTTATGTCATTCCAACTTGCAAGCATTTCATTCGCATCCGTTTCAATCTATCTATCTCAAGTCAGGAGTAGAGCTCAATCTCATTCCATGAAATGTTATCCATGCTACGAAAGCGATGCTTAATGCGGGTTTACTGGAGGATAGTGAGGAAGAAAGGAGGCCTTCTGTCAAACAAATCTCCCACTGAAGATACCTTGCCAATGTTGATGCAGCATATAACCCTGCAGTAATTTCTGATTAAGCTTCTCTCAGAGTCTTCCTAAGGAATGAATCAAATCCATCTCCTTCCTAACGGGGAAACTTATCTCTGTACACTGCTTAAACTGCTCATACTTAAGTGTTCTAGACAACTTTGAGGGCTGCAGTCTGCCAAAAACGAAAAGTAGTAACTTCTACTAAACGTGGCCATAATTCTTTTCTAGATGAATGAGCTTTCCGAGGAAAAAAAATCTATTTTCTAACAAAATAATCTTTTGATATTAAAATGAAAACAAGTCATCGATACTATAAGTGTAAACATCTACATACAACTTGAATGGCGGCTTAGAGTTACCCTACCAAACCATTGGTGTTTACTGATGGGCATGACATGCGTTTGGATAACTCCCAAATTTTAGATCTCACTCACTAACATTTGATTTATCTTTTGGTTTTATTGATAGTAGAAGACTACGCTGGTTAGTGGAGCGTGAATAAACTTTCTTTTTTAGTTGCCCCTCTTGATTTTGCACACGAAGCATGTCGGCATATTTAAAACCAGGGTACGCAGAGCAACTATAGATGGACCAGCCCAAAAAGCCACATCGGTTTCTAATTTCGGACATGGAAATATTTCGGACATCACCGAAATATGCAGAAATTAGGAAATTGGGAACTTATTTCGGATTTTGAGTTTCAAAAATCTATAATTTTTCATCTTTTTAACCTAATTTTAGTTTTAGTTTGAATTTGACTCAAAATTTCAGGGTTGCAATTATTTCGAACCCCACTGAAATATGTGAAATTTTGCTGAAATTTTGAACCCTCGGTACATGAAGAAACTACACTGGAATTCCTATTGACAGTTAGTACTACAACATCCAGAAGGAGCCAATTACATGGCGCATGCAGACCTTTGTGTAGGTTTACTTCCAAGTAAATCTACCCTCGTTAAACCATATCTACAAAAACGTCTGTAGTGACATTTTGGGACGGTGCTAGGTGTCCCGAACACGGGCCTCCTCAGCACACGTGCCTCGCATGCAGACAACTTTCACAGAGGCCGTGTGAGGTCACGTTCCTGACAACGCATTCAATATGTGTGCAAGCTACGGTGCATAGCCTACCGCTGTCGGGTGTGACAAGTGTCGAGAAGTCAGACTCGATCATTAAATGCAAGTTCCACACACCGCCGACTCTTTCGGTCAAGGAAATCAATGCCACATGCTCCCGCATGGACCTGATGGAGTTGCTTTTTCATGCGGATGTCAGGCAACATATATCTTTTTTTTATTATAGAGTGCAATTTGATTTTTTCAATTTGTCTCACGGAAGCATTTGATTGCTAATATATGCCTATGTTATTCTCATGCATTTTTAGCAATATTATGTTTATTTTGATATGTTCCTAGAGAAAAAAAAATTGTGTTGAAAGATGTTAGTAGCAATGATGCGGATTGGATCCGTGATCTGAGGTTTATCCTCATTGCTGCACAGAAGAATTATGTCCTTGATGCACCGCTAGGTGACAGACCTATTGCAGGAGCAGATACAGACGTTATGAACATTTGGCTAGCTCAATATGATGACTACTTGATAGTTTAAGTGCACCATGCTTAAACGGCTTAGAATCGGGACTTCAAAGACGTTTTGAACGTCATGAACCATATGAGATGTTCCAGGAGTTGAAGTTAATATTTCAAGCAAATACCCGAGTTGAGAGATATGAAGTCTCCAACAAGTTCTATAGCTAAAACATGGAGGAGAATCGCTCAACGTGAGCATGTGCTCAGATTGTCTGGGTACTACAATCGCTTGAATCAAGTGGGAGTTAATCTTCCAGATAAAATAGTGATTGACAGAATTCTCTAGTCACTATCACCAAGTTAGTAGAACTTCGTGAAGAACTACAATATGCAAAGGATAACGGAAACGATTCCCAAGGTCTTCGTGATGCTAAAATCGACGAAGGTAGAAATAAAGAAAAACATCAAGTGTTGATGGTAGACAAGACCACTAGTTTCAAGAAAAGGGCAAAAGGAAGAAGGGGAACTTCAAGAAGAACGACAAGCAAGTTGCTGCTCAAGTGAAAGAAACCCAAGCCTGGTCCTAAGCCTGAGACTAAGTGCTTCTACTGCAAAGGGATTGGTCACTGGAAGCGGAACTACCCCAAGTATTTGGTGGATGAGAGTTGGAAGTGGTTCCAAGATTGATATGATCATCATCGCACACTCCCTATACTTTCGGGATTAGTGTGGAACCTAAATAAGTGTTATTTGGTGTTGAGCATGAATATGATTTGATCATATTTATTGCAATACGGTTATTCATTTAAGTAAGAGAATAAATTGTTGTTCTGTTTACATGAATAAAACCTTATATGGTTACACACCCAATGAAAATGGTCCGTTGGATCTCGATCAAAGTGATACACATATTCATAATATTGAAACCAAAAGATGCAAAGTTAATAATGATAGTGCAACTTATTTGTGGCACTGCCGTTTAGGTCATATTGGTGTAAAGCGCATGAAGAAACTCCATGCTGATGGGCTTTTGGAATCACTTGATTATGAATCACTTGATGCTTGCGAACCATGCCTCATGGGCAAGATGACTAAGACTCCGTTCTCCGGAACAATGGAGCGAGCAACTGACTTATTGGAAATAATACATACTGATGTATGCGATCCGATGAGTGTTAAGGCTCGCCGCAGGTATCGTTATTTTCTGACCTTCACAAATGATTTGAGCAGATATGGGT
Source organism: Triticum aestivum (assembly GCF_018294505.1). Taxonomy (NCBI): domain Eukaryota; kingdom Viridiplantae; phylum Streptophyta; class Magnoliopsida; order Poales; family Poaceae; genus Triticum; species Triticum aestivum. Next base: position 22,872,216 of record NC_057797.1, on the reverse strand, counting down.
ATATCTACTTGATGAAACATAAGTCTGAAACATTTGAAAAGTTCAAAGAATTTCAGAGTGAAGTGGAAAATCATCGTGACAAGAAAATAAGGTTTCTACGATCTGATCGTGAAGACAAATATTTGAGTTACGAGTTTGGTCTTCAATTAAAATAATGTGGAATAGTTTCACAAATTCATGCCACCTGGAACACCACAGCATAATGGTGTGTCCGAACGTCATAACCGTACTTTATTGGATATAGTACAATCTATGATGTTTCTTACCGATTTACCAATATCGTTTTGGGATCATGCATTAGTAACAGCTGCATTCACGTTAAAAAGGGGCACCATCTAAGTCCGTTGAGACGACACAATCTGAACTATGGTTTGGCAAGAAACCAAAGTTGTCGTTTCTTAAAGTTTGGGATTGTGATGCTTATATGAAAAAGTTTCATCCTGATAAGCTCAAACCCAAATCGGAAAAATATGTCTTCATAGGATACCCAAAGGAGACAGTTGGGTACACCTTCTATCACAGATCCGAAGGCAAGATATTCATTGCTGAGAATGGATCCTTTCCAAGAGAAGGAGTTTCTCTCGAAAGAAGTGAGTGGGAGGAAAGTAGAAAACTTGATAAGGTAATTGTACCATCTCCCTTATTGGAAAGTAGTTCATCACAGAAATCTGTTCTTGTGACTACTACAGCAATTAGTGAGGAAGATAATGATGATGATCATGTAACTTCGGATCAAGTTACCACGGAACCTTGTAGGTCAACCAGAGTGAGATCCGCACCAGAGTGGTACGGTAATCCTATTCTGGAGGTCATGTTACTAGATCATGACGAACCTACAAACTATGAGGAAGCGATGATGAGCCCAGATTCCGCGAAATGGTTTGAGGCCATGAAATCTGAGATGAGATCCATGTATGAGAACAAAGTATGGACTTTGATTGACTTGTCCAATGATCGGCGAACCATTGAGATTAAATGGATCTTCAAGAGGAAGACGGACGCTGATAGTAGTGTTACTATCTACAAGGCTAGAATTGTCGCAAAAGGTTTTCGGCAAGTTCAAGATGTTGAATACAATGAGATTTTCTCACTTGTATCGATGCTTAAGTCTGTCCGAATCATGTTAGTAATTGCCGCATTTTATGAAATCTGGCAAATGGATAAACAAAACTGCATTCCTTAATGGATTTATTCAAGAAGAGTTATATATGATGCAACCAGAAGGTTTTGTCAATCCTAAAGGTGCTAACAAAATATGCAAGCTTCAGCGATCCATCTATGGACTGGTGCAAGCATCTCGGAGTTGGAATATACGCTTTGATAAGTTGATCAAAGCATATAGTTTTATACGGACTTGCGGTGAAGCCTGTATTTACAAGAAAGTGAGTGGGAGCACTACAGCATTTCTGATAAGTATATGTGAATGACATATTATTGATCGGAAATAATGTAGAATTATTCTGCAAAGCATAAAGGAGTGTTTGAAAGGAGTTTTTTTTCAAAGAAAGACCTCGGTGAAGCTGCTTACATATTGAGCATCAAGATCTATAGAGATAGATCAAGACGCTTGATAAGTTTTTTCAATGAGTACATACCTTGACAAGATTTTGAAGTAGTTCAAAATGGAACAGTCAAAGAAAGAGTTCTTGCCTGTGTTACAAGGTGTGAAATTGAGTAAGACTCAAAACTCGACCATGACAGAAGATAGAAAGAGAATGAAAGTCATTCCCTATCCTTGGCCATAGGTTCTATAAAGTATGCAATGTTGTGTACCAGATCTATTGTATACCCTACACTGATTTTGGCATGGGAGTACAATAGTGATCTAGGAGTAGATCACTGGACAGCGGTCAAAATTATCCTTAGTGGAATAAGGATATGTTTCTCGATTATGGAGGTGACAAAGAGGTTCGCCGTAAAGGGTTACGTCGATGCAAGTTTTGACACTGATCTGGATGACTCTAAGTCTCGATCTAGATACATATTGAAAGTGGGAGCAATTAGCTAGAATAGCTCCGTGCAGAGCATTGTAGACATAGAAAATTGCAAAATACATAACGGATCTGAATGTGAAAGACCCGTTGACTAAGATTCTCTCACAAGCAAAACATGATCACACCTTAGTACTCTTTGGGTGTTAATCACATAGAGATGTGAACTAGATTACCGAATCTAGTAAACCCTTTGGGTGTTGGTCACATGGCGATGTGAACTATGGGTGTTAATCACATGATGATGTGAACTATCGATGTTAATCACATGGTGATGTGATCTAGATTATTGACTCTAGTGCAAGTGGGAGACTGAAGGAAATATGCCCTAAAGGCAATAATAAAGTTATTATGTATTTCCTTATATCATGATAAATGTTTATTATTCATGCTAGAATTGTATTAACCGGAAACATAATACATGTGTGAATACATAGACAAACAGAGTGTCACTAGTATGCCTCTACTTGACTAGCTCATTAATCAAAGATGGTTATGTTTCCTAACCATAGACAACGAGTTGTTATTTGATTAATGGGATCACATCATTAGATGAATGATCTGATTGACTTAACCCATTCCGTTAGCTTATCACTCGATCGTTTAGTATGTTGCTATTGCTTTCTTCATGACTTATACATGTTCCTATGACTATGAGATTATGCAACTCCCGTTTACTGGTGGAACACTTTGTGTGCTACCAAACGTCACAACGTAACTGGGTGATTATAAAGGTGCTCTACAGGTGTCTCCAAAGGTACATGTTAGGTTGGCGTATTTCGAGATTAGGATTTGTCACTCCGATTGTCGGAGAGGTATCTCTGGGCCCTCTCGGTAATGCACATCACTTAAGCCTTGCACGTTGCAACTAATGAGTTAGTTGCGAGATGATGTATTACAGAACGAGTAAAGAGACTTGCCGGTAACGAGATTGAACTAGGTATTGAGATACCGACGATCGAATCTCGGGTAAGTAACATGCCGATGACAAAGGGAACAACATATGTTGTTATGCGGTCTGACCGATAAAGATCTTCATAGAATATGTAGGAGCCAATATGAGCATCCAGGTTCCGCTATTAGTTATTGACCGGAGACGTGTCTCGGTCATGTATACATTGTTCTCGAACCCGTAGGGTCCGCACGCTTAAGGTTTCGATGACAGTTATATTATGAGTTTATGAGTTTTGATGTACCGAAGGAGTTCGGAGTCCTTGATGAGATCGGGGACATGACGAGGAGTCTAGAAATGGTCGAGACGTAAAGATCGATATATTGGACGACTATATTCGGACATCAGAAAGGTTCCGAGTGGTTCGGGTATTTTTCGGAGTACCGGGGAGTTACGGGAATACGGGGGAAGAAGTATATGGGCCTTATTGGGCTTTAGGGGAGAGGGAGAGGCA
>NC_057797.1:22859908-22868559 GCF_018294505.1 Triticum aestivum | reverse complement strand
CCTACTCCCGGTGGGAGTAGGACTCCCCTAGGGCGCGCCATAGAGAAGGCCGGCCCTCCCCTCCTCCACTCCTTTATATACGGGGGCAGGGGGCACCCCATAGACACACAAGTTGATTTTCGTGATCGTTCCTTAGCCGTGTGCGGTGCCCCCCTCCACGATATTACACCTTGGTCATATTGTAGCGGTGCTTAGGCGAAGCCCTGCGACGGTTGAACATCAAGATCATCACCACGCCGTCGTGCTGACGGAACTCATCCCCGACACTCTGCTGGATCGGAGTCCGGGGATCGTCATCGAGCTGAACGTGTGCAGAACTCGGAGGTGCCGTCCGTTCGGTGCTTGGATCGGTCGGATCGGGAAGACGTACGACTACTTCCTCTACGTTGTGTCAACGCTTCCGCTTTGGTCTACGAGGGTACGTAGACAACACTCTCCCCTCTCGTTGCTATGCATCACCATGATCTTGCGTGTGCGTAGGAAATTTTTTGAAATTACTACGTTCCCCTACATCTTCTTCCTGGGGCGCTCGCCCTCGACATCACCAAGGTCATCGCGGCTGATCTTATAGCGCAATGCACCGCATACCGCGCAAGCGTTCAAATCCTCGTACTCACCGCGGTAGAGGATGCAATCATTAGGGCATGCATGTATCTTCTGCACCTCTAACCCTAGAGGGCAGACAGCCTTCTTTGCTTTGTACGTACTCTCGGCAATTCTTTGTCCTTTAGAAGCATATTCTTTATCATTACCAGCAACTTTCCAAATCCCTTGTCAGATACACCATTCTCTGCCTTCCATTGCAGCAATTCCAGTGTGGTGCCCAGCTTTTTCTTGTCACCTACGCAATTCGGGTACAACAATTTTTTGTGATCCTCTAACATGCGCTGCAACTTCTTCTTCTCCAAATCACTTGCGCAGTTTCTCTTTGCACCGGCAATGGCCCGACCTAGATCATCAACGGGCTCATCTGATGCCTCTTCTTTAGTTTTTTCCCGCATTGCCGGCTCAGCTTCTTCCCCCATTGTTGTATCATCGTATTCAGGGAACACATGGCCAGGATAGCTGCCGTCGTCCTCTTCTTCTTCATTGTCTTCCATCATAACCCCTCTTTCTCCGTGCTTGGTCCAAACATTATAGTGGGGCACGAAACCTGACTTAAACAGGTGGACGTGAATGGTTCTTGACTTAGAGTAATTTTGACTATTCTTACAGACAGCACATGGACAAGGCATAAAACCATCCGCCCGCTTGTTTGCCTCAGCCACAAACAGAAAAGTTTGCACGCCATTAATGAACTCGGGAGAGCATCGGTCATCGTACATCCATTGTCGGCTCATCTTCAATACACAACACCAAAAACACCAAATTAATAAAAGTTCATACATAAAGTTCATACAACACTTAAATGCAACAAATAAATAACTCTCTAGCTAAAGCATTTAAATGCAACAACAAATGCGATCAAGATCGCAACTAAGGTAACAATTGATCCAACAGCATAATGATACCAAGCCTCACTATCAATGGCATATTTTCTAATCTTTCTAATCTTCAAGCGCATTTTCTCCATCTTGATCTTGTGATCATCGACGACATCGGCAACATGCAACTCCAATTCCATCTTCTCCCCCTCAATTCTTTTCAATTTTTCTTTCAAATACTTGTTTTCTCTTTCAACTAAATATAACCTCTCGACAATAGGGTCGGTTGGAATTTCCGGTTCACATACCTCCTATATCTATGTCAACTTGATGGGCATAATTTGTCATAAACACGAAATGCAACAAATAGTTTTAAAAGAGAATATACCACATCCGAATCATAACAAGGACGCGGGGCGACGGGAACGGATATCAAAACCATGGCACTATGTATAACAAACAACGTACGGGTAAGATAACTATATGAGTAACTATATATCCAAATCACACAAACATCAATTTTTTATATAAAATTTCATGAACAAGAGGCTCACCACAAGGTGGTGCCGGTGACGGGACGGTGCGGGCGATCGACGGTGGTTACGACGGAGATTTAGAAGGCACTAAGTAAACCACACCTACATATGCAAACTAAGTGTTATTTTGACCTCAATTTACATATAAATCAAATACTACCACATATAATTCCTCCCAAATTACTAAAACCCACAATTAATCACTATATAAACCAATGCAAGAGCTAATCTAGCAATGAGAGATGAAAGGACAAAGTTGCTAACCTTTGTGATCATTTGAATGGATGGGGGCCTGCAAATCTTGACAAATTTGGGGCAAATTTTGTGATGAACTCGAGAGGAAGAAGGGAAGAACAGAGGAGAGGGAGAGGGAAAGGGGGAAGAACAGAGTGCTGGTGGACGAAGGGTTTATATAGGATGACCTTTAGTACCGGTTCGTGCCACGAACCGGTACTAAAGGTGTTGGAGGGGCCCCACTCTGACTACATCCTGCCACCACTTCCATTAGTACCGGTTTGTGGCACGAACCGGTGCTAAAGGTTCGCCACGAACCGGTACTAAAGAGCTCCTCCCGCCTAGCCGTTGGAACCGGCACTAATGGACACATTAGTGCCGGTTCTGGTACAAACCGGGACTAATGTTACTCACATTTGACCCTTTTTCTACTAGTGCTTGACTGCAATCTATATCTGCAGTTGAACATTATTACTTCAATGCAAAAAGAAAAGTATCCAAGTAGAACAATTATCTTTCTACAACCATCCTTTCTACAACCATTATTTCTGCAACGATCACTGCTTGTGATGCAACAGAAATTCCCAAAGGGCCTCAACTTCCAAGAGTGCAGAGCACGGTACTATGTGCCTGTGCGGTGCAGTACCCCGATGCACAACGATGCGCCATGTGCCGACTCACCAAATCACAGCGAAATAGATAGGCAATAGACATTCACCATGACAAAATGGTTCATATTTATATTTACCCATGAGAACAACATATTCATATTTACCCATGAGAACAAGGATACCCAAAGATCAATGAGACACACCACATATATGACACTAGGCGACCTGTGCTACGATGGACTATGATGTGTGGGCTAGTACTTGTGTTGTGAACTGGACTGCAATGCACAGTAACGCCATATGCAGACTCACCAAGTCACAGCGAAATAAATACGCCACATTGACCAGGACAAAAGACACTGTCAAGAGAACAATGTCACAAATATATTTACCATGAGCAGTTGACCCACCACGACATTAACACTACACGACCCGGGCATGTCGACCAACGCGTCGTCAGCAGTTGACGCAGTCAATTTCATGAACTCCGCTCTGCACATAGTAAGCAACACAAAGCGCGACCAAGATCATCACGGGGATCAGCAGCCTTAGCACGAGCCACAGCTTGCTGCCATCGGTCGTGAAGAAAGGCGCCAGAGGCCACAGGCTGCGCGGCTTCTTGCTTGGCCCCTTGCTACTTCCACAGCCCTCCTGGAAGCAGCAGATAAAAATGAACTGTAAAAACGACGGCCAAAGTAGTCTCCTAGTGACAAAGTGGCAAACGGTTTGCGGAAATAGGAAACTCACATCGTCTTCCAGCTTGCTCAGCTTGTTGATCATGTTGCCGTAGAATTTGGCATCCCTCCTCTCGTACTCCTTCACCTTCTCCTTTAACCTCCGATAACCCATCTTTACGTCCCTGAGAAAACACAAGGAATGTTAATTACTTCTCCCAACAACCAGGATTCTTAGTCAACGGTGATCAAACAAATAATGGCCAGTGTCATAACATTCCATATAACAACATTAGCTACACAGCCTAACGAGCTAGACCCTCGCAACAGGATTTCTTCAAGTTAACTTGTGATCCAGTGTTTTTCTTGATACTAGACTATGAGTACATCAAGACTCGACCGTATTCTGTGGCACTAAGACTAACCTGTTCTCTGGATCTATTTCCAGTGCTCTCTTGATATCCACCTCTGCCAAATCAAAATCAACAAGATGCATGTGTGCCTGCGCCCTTCTGTACAAGGCCTTCACGTTTGTGCTGTCAATTTCCAGGACCTGATCGTAATAATTCATAGTCAGCACTGATAACATCTCTTATTAGAACTATATACACTCAACTAGATGTTTCGGTTTCCGTGTATAATAATTACCTCGGTACACAGATCCTTCGCTTCCTTGTAGTCTTTAAGTTTCAGTTTGCACGCTGCCTTGTTGAGCTTGCAGCTCACCTTGAGTGGTTTGGACAACTGTTTTTCTTCTTCATTGAAGGAGCTTTCGTACTCTATGAAATCCAAAGCCTAATATAGGGCAGAACATACTAAGTGTCAGAATTAATTTAATGCAAGGCATCCACACTGCAAAGGTGACGTTACACAATAGGGTCGAAATCATAACCTTTCCATATCTCTTAGAAGCCCTAGCATACTTGCCCATCTTAAACCAGACGTTCCCTTCATCCTTTTTCTTAGCAGCCGCTTCAATCTTCTCAGCATTAGCCTTTAACTCCCATGATTCCTTCTCCTGTGCAATGTGACATGCAAGATATCAATTTCACCAGTGACCACCAGTGACCAATAATAATTCAGTCATACACAGTCTGATGTTAGGACCCTACCTTATCAAAGGACACAAGTTCAACGTCATAATAAACAGTTGTGTTAGGAGGAACAATAGCAAGATCTTGCTTCGTTTCATCCGATCCAAATGCATGCTCTGGGGGAATAGTCACAAAGGCAACTTCTCCTTTCTTCATGCTAAGCACTGCTTGGTCAAGCCCTTCAATCACCTGATCCTCATCAGTCTTGAACTCGAATGGCTCTTCACCATCATGACCTTTCTTGACAAAGATGGTACCATCATCCAACTTCCCAATAAGTTTCACTGCAGAGTAACATTGCTACACTTAATTAAAAAAACATGACAGGAGTACCATTCCAAGATTATCCTGCAAAAGGACATTCAAGTTATACCTTTGACAGTTGAACAATCTTTGGGACGATCATAGCCTTCACCCTCCTGGAGGATCTTCTTCAGGATTGTCTTGTCATTGCCTATCTCCGTGACTGTCTTCCAGGACACCAACTGAAGATCAATGTGCAACATAGCATTAGGGGGAACTGCAGCTTTGTCTCTAGAGGCTGGCCTGCCTTGCTCACCAAACCCATCTGATCACCGCACGTGACGGATATTAGCTACATTACAGAGAAGAGTCCATAACTACATTACTATAAACTCACATTGTGGTTTGACAGTAAGGAGGGCCTTCTCATTCTTCTTCATTGTCTTGACAGCCTTTGCTATAGCAGGGCAGAAATGCCCTGAAAAGAAAATATTCCTAAGTGAGAAGATGCATTTCAAACCTCAAATTAGAAATTACAATGCAAATGTTCCAAAATGGCAAACACTGTACCATCTTTCACAGTGAACTCAACACCATCAGATTTTGTAACAAGAGTCCCGTCCTCAAGCCTCGCCTCATATTTAACTGCACCAAGTAATTGAATAAAACCCTGACGCTCACTGGAAAAGCATTAAGGCACAACTGCAACGAGCAAGGTATGGTACCAAAAACTTCATCACGGTCTTTGGGATTCTCCCACTTCTCGCCTTCAGCTAGTATCTTCTTAAAGATGCTGCCATCTTTGCAAATGTCCTTGACACTTGCCCATGAGAGAAGCTCAACATCAAACTGCAGCGTCGCATTTGGAGGGATGACTGGAGGGGAGCCATCCTCACCATATGCAAGCTCCGGTGGGATGGTGAAAATAGCATTCTCGCCCCTCTTCATCGTTTTGATGCCCAAATCCCATCCCTTTATAACTTGGCCTGCAATTAGAGGTTCACGACATCATTTCACTTAGAAAACACTTGCTTATCGACGAAAGCCTAGAACTTAAAATTTAAAGACACGCATGTTTGTTGTTTGGCTTCTGTAATAATGTTTCAATTGCACTTTGTAGTTACTAGAAGAAGATGACTCGGAGCAGCTACATGAGGAAAAAAAATAGGAAACTTGAGCTAACCAGAAAGCTTTCTGTACAACTAGCAGACCCATGACACAAACAACAACACTTGTTTCTTCAGCTACTACGTACCCACAGGCAATATATGTTCACTGTTGTTCCATCCAACTGAAAGCAAGTTAGGTTTGACAGAAACAGGACTTCGGCATGAGGATAAAGCTAAAGAGAAGAAGACAGATAACAATTATCGACCTAAAGGTAATAAACACAACCGTCCTGCTTAAGAAAAAACGACATAAAGAAACGCAAACACCCAGGCTTCATCTCAATTTAGCTGCTGAACCGTGATAATCTGTGCTTATCTTTGAAACTGTTGTGGAAAGGAGAGTAGAGTTAATTGCATATAAGTACTACAATTAGAGTTAGGGCAACTAATTGTTACAAGTTTACATGTTTAAACACTTTTTGACAGTGAAACTGACCAGAGGGGCCTGCATGTTCTTTTGCAGAAAACCCCCTTCTTATATTTAATCACGCGAAGGCCCCTCGTTTGCGGAACCCCAAAAGTCCAAAAAAGCCCCCACCAAATCCACACCATTCCAAAAAAAGTCCATTTGATTGTCACGTTTTTACGACTTAGCAGATTTAGCACTGTGGTAATTTCTGAATTTCTGATTTCCGTTAGTTTTCAGATAGCACATTCTGGTAATTCCATACTTTTCAGCACATTATCAACTTATTAGTGGTTGGACGAATTAACTTTCAGATAGCACCTGTGCTACTTATGCAATATGGCAAGAGAGTCTACAGGTGATCTGTTTGATGTCAGGATTTTTTTTCTGCCAAAATTCATAACGTAAATCCAATTTGGCCTCATTTGTTTTGCTACCAAGGCCCCATTCAGATGTTGCCAAAATTTGCAAGTCACAGAATTTTGGTTTGATTTGTTAGTAGCAAGAGTTTGTTACCTCTGTTTTATACTGATCCAAACAGGCAAACACTAACCTAAGCAGAAACATGTTGCTGGACCAGCAGAACCTAGGCTCCAGACAATTAGGCCATGTTTGGGTCCTTTTTTTAACAGAAAGTTTACAAAAGATCCGTATGTCATCAATTAGGCCATTTTTGGCAATTGTTTGGCTTGCCTAATTCATGATTTTTCTGTTCTCGCAATAGAATGTTCTGAGCCTGCTTCAACTCATAGGCAGTTTGGCTGATGGCTATCTGCAGATAATTTTCTAGTGCTTTGGTGATCCTCTGCTTTCAAATATTAAATATATTGAGAAGGCAACCAATACATATAAGTAGATCAATTAATAACTAACATATTGCATCGCTTCCTGTCAATCGTTTTAATTTTCTTCTTTACACTGCAGACCAAGATTTTCACAGAGCTTGTGCAAAAGGTCCCTGATGGCTGCCTGTTCACCATAGTCTCAGACTCCTGCCACAGCGGTGGCCTACTTGACAAAGCCATGGAGAAGATTGGGCACAGCACAAAGAAGAACCAGGCCCAGCAAGGAAAACGGGAAGAGCGGTCTGATTCTGGCTCCTTTTGGCGGCGATATATAATAGTGCCTAGCTGCTACGAGCTAGCTGTGCTGAGCAGCTTCTACTGGCTCTGAACCTGAAGATGAAGGTGCAGGCAGAGTGGGAAGAGGACAGGAGGGCAGCAAAGGGAGCGAGTGGATATGAATAAAGGATAGAATGTTTTATTACTTGGAATAGTGGATGCAAAATGCTGTGGTTACAGAGAGTAGGGGAGACTGGACACGAGTCTTCTGTCGGCCAAATGGTGAAGCTTTTATGTGTGTGCAAGTGCAGTTTTATCCCCCGCAAAAAAAAAAGTGCAGTTTTATGTATCTGTGCAAGTGATACTGGCATTAGCAAAGAGCTGATGTGTTGTATCCTGGCGAAAAACATTTGCAGTATGAAGAAATCGGTCTTTTTTTTGGAAACGGGACGAAAGGAATGGTGTTAATTCTATTTTCGTATATTATGACATCTACTGTATCTATCCCTGGTTCTTCTGGAATATTTTTTGTTAATCTGAAAAAAAACTCATGCCGCATAATTATGCACTTGCAGGTTTTCCATTCACGGCGCCTAGAGAGTCTCTAGAATGCGGGTGAGAATTCTTTTACCAGTATAATATGCGCGTACGAAGAACTAATTACTCTTATCAATATTCGGTTTGCGTGATGCAGAATCACAATCCATTGCCTCTAAATAGGGATGAAATGCAAACTAGCACATTTGATTTCAAATCCAACAGTTCTGGTGTTTCAGTAGGCACGATCGAGCGCATGAAGGGGGGATTGACCGTGGAAACAAAATTCAGATCAATCCCCACTCAAGCAGAATCACACTAAACTGGATCCTAACGAGCCCTGCCCCAGTCAGCGTTGTAGATGCCAGATTTCCTGCCAGTCTGCCTGCAGCTAGTTGTAAACTTGTACTCCTACTAATCTGCAATACTGCTACTATCAAATTTCCGATCTAACCATCGCAAAATTTCCGATCCTAACCATCTACGGCCAGCTGAAAAAGATTCAGTTCAGTTCAGAAGAAGCAGAGGAGGAGGAGTTGACTGTCAGTCAGACTCAGAGCGCGGCGGTACCTCGGCCGAGGGTGAACTGGAACGGGGCGTCGCGGTCCCGGCTGGAGTCGAACTTGGTGCCGTCCACCAGCGTCCCCGTGTAGTGCACTGCG
>NC_057797.1:22851137-22859697 GCF_018294505.1 Triticum aestivum | reverse complement strand
AGTCAACGCCCAAGTCAACCCAATCGAATTCGAACCCATCCACGCCGGAGAAGCAGCGAGCGAGGGAGGGCGCGTTACCTTCGACCTCGTCGCCGGCGCCGGGGAGCTGGTTACCCTCCCCCTCCCTGACCAGCCTCTTCCGGAGCCCCTCCTTCCCGACCCCCCTCTCCTCCCCCGCCTTCATCGCCGCGACGGCGTACCCCTCGTCGACCTCCTCCTCCTCCGCGGGGGCGGGGGCGGCGTAGAGGCTCCTCATGGCCTCCTCGTCCTCCTCGTCGCCGGATCCGGCCGTGGCGCCGTAGCCGCCGGCCCCCGGGAAGCCGAGGCCGAGGAGGTCGTCCATTTGGGATGGGAGCTTCGAGAAGGAGTGTGCCTGCAGCGTGTACGGTGGGTGTGTGCGCCTTGCGATTTCACAGATGGATGGATGGATGGATGCGCCGACGGCAGTTTTATTCTTCGCCGCGTGCGAAAGTTCAAAGCGTTTGTTTGGGGGGAGGGAGGCTGCGGGAGTGTTCTAGAGCTCTCGTCTCTTCACCGAACTGCCTTTTTCACGTGCTTGATATAGGATCATTAGGAGGATAGCATGTCTAATGGTGTTATCCGATTTGCTATTTATAATCAAGCAATTATTGAAGGCCATTTTTAGATCAATCGGTTTCAGGAAGGCATTGCAATGCTCTGATGCCGATAAAGGGACGATGCGGGGCGTGGTATCGCGCTTTTGGAAGCGAGAATGGGGGTTGACTGATGTCACGTGTATCAGTCAACACTCATCCTATCTCGAATAGGATCTCGTCGGAGGCAAGGTAGGGAAGGGAAATCGGGTCGGGAAGATAAGTCAAGTGTTGCGGACTCAAGCCATGGAGAAAACAGTTGGAGGAAGCGGAAGAAGATCTCACAGCTCGTTCCCGATCCAACGAAGTCTTTTCTTCTTTATCGACTTGAATAGGAAAAATAATAATTATTGACACCTAGATGGTCCCTGATATATTAGCTAGTAGACATTGCATGTCACTGAGAATTATCATTGGTAACCACTCATATATTGGGTATGTTGTAAAGTTGGCTATTACTCTAAAGTGCCAATTTGACCCAGGTGCATTGCAACTAGGATGGACAGTAAAATGCAATTAGGTAGTAAAAGAGATAAAAGAACAAAAGTCTGCTTTTTCTATGACAAACATTGTTGGATTTTTCAAATGTTTGCAAAATTTCATAGCAAAATGACATTCGTGAAAATGTTGGCAGGAAAAGAGAAAATCAATGCTCCAAAATGCTTTCACAAATAGCTTTTTTGAAGCATCAATTTTGTTTCTTCTTGTCAACAACTCTGCGAATGTCGTTCCATCACGAAACTTTGCATGCAGTTGGAACATTCGACAATGTTTGTCATGGTAAAATTTAAGAATTTTTTTTAAAACTATTTTTTGTATTTTACTATTCATTCGGATGCATTTGCATCCAAGAGCAGAAACTGCACATCAGCTATTACTTTGCATTTACTCATTTTAGTTTTCCTTATCTCTCTCTTTCGTATACCCAAAAGTGAATATACGGGCTATGAGACCGTCATTATACTTACTTTGAAAGATAGGACCGTGTGACATTTCTTTGCCTTGGAATAAATTAAGAATGAGGTTGGGTAACCAATATGTGATACATGTATAATTTGCACTAAATGACTTTCGAATAATCTCGCTTCTGTTTTCCGATTCCAAATTTTTTTAGGAAATTTTCCAAATCCAGCTTCTTCCATGGATTGAGAACGATGGAAAACCGTTCGGTTGGCTCGCTTCCGCTTCTCATTCGCGCCAGCAGGCCAGCCTAGCTAGGCGGGCTGGAGCCTAGTCGAGAGGATGGGTTGGCCCATATCAGAGGGAAAAAAAGGTAACAAACCGGTACGCGAGTCACTTGGCAGTGACATTACTTCATAAATTAGGCCAACTCCAAATCTCAGGCCTCCTTTGGTTTGTAGGAATCCCATAGGATAGGATTTGTATAGAAAAAAAATCCTTCAGAGCGCTTTTGTTTGTAGGAATAGAATCCTATTCCTATGGAGGAATTCTTCCTATCCTCCACATTTCATAGGAAAATAAACATTAGCCTAGACTTAATGGAAAAAAAATCATATGATGTGAACTAAAAGGCACCTTTTTTCTATTCCTATTCATATAGGATTACAGATACATGTCATCTCATTTCCTATAGCTTTCTTATTCCTATGACTTCCCTATCCTCTGAACCAAAGAAAGCCTCACTTTTCCTGGATGACTCGAACCGCCGCTCCATTTTTTTGCAATTCGACCACCCTCAGATTTGGTAAGCTAGCTTCTTGGAGTTGGACTGTTCGGGGATCTAGAAGCTAGGCTACTGCTAAACAGGCTCTTAGTGGTGCCATCCCTCCTGGAGCCTTTCACCAAGGCCCGTCCATGTCAATCGAACCCGTTGCTAGTGTGGCATGCACGAAAAATGCTAGTCTGGCAGTAGTGTGGGAGCATCTAGTGTAATAGGTTGGTCTTCCTGAAAGTTATGCTCGTTTTTCGGACACTGTATGATAGTAGAACACTCGAGAGTTTATTATGTTGACGAGTGCTTTGGGTTCATTCTTAGAGCGTCTGACAAATAAGTACGTATCATAAATTTCACTGGGAGTGATATCAAAACATCCAAAATTGGTGCATTGTATCAAAAAATATGGAATACACCTTCCGTTCCTTTATGTAAGGTGCACTTTTGGGTGTGGTGACCAATGCACAGATTTGAGAAGAATTTTGAACAAAAATATTAATTAGGTAGTTAGTAGGTTAATTGGCGACAACTAAATAATTAGCGGCCCAATAGAAGGCAACTAAATCTGTCTGCATCCGAATAAAAACAATCGGTGGGATGGGAGAGAGAGAAATGTGAGTGCATGCAATCAGGGTGAGATATTCTTTTTTTACTACCTTCCTATTGGGAATACATAGTATTTTTTA
This sequence comes from Triticum aestivum, assembly GCF_018294505.1. Taxonomy (NCBI): domain Eukaryota; kingdom Viridiplantae; phylum Streptophyta; class Magnoliopsida; order Poales; family Poaceae; genus Triticum; species Triticum aestivum. The sequence goes on along the minus strand of NC_057797.1, from coordinate 22,856,722 downwards.
TCTAAGGCATGTAATGGATGGTGGAAGGGCACGCATGGAAAAATCCCGAGGAAAAGAGAAATACACCTTACATTGAATTTTTTGGGAAAAACTAATACACCTTATATAAAGAAACAGAGGAAAATAATATGTATTCACTATTTTTAAATGTATTAAATATGTATTCACTATTTCAAATGTTGGTAGTGGTTTGGAAATAATATTGGAGTTTAAAAACTTGGTACGAAACAGAAATCATGAAAGATATTTATTATGATTAATCAATGATTTTAGTTGGCCAATCTTTAGCGAAGGACATAATAAAATACAAGATAGTTGGGAGTTGGTAGTTGAACTCGTATTTTTATTTTATTGGCCGATAGTTGGGAGTTGGGGGTTGAACTCGTACTTCTATTTTATTGGCCGATAGTTGGGAGTTGGGGTTGAACTCGTACAGTGATCTTTTTTTTTGCGAATAGTTTGGAGTTGGGGGGTGGGACATGGATCAGCTCTCTAAAAAGGACAAATAATACTCTCCTGTCCAGTACATTAGAAGAGAACGGCTTAGGCTTTCCATAATTGAAGTATAGTGCTAGATATATGTATTTGAGTGTCAACTAATTTCAGACGAAGGGAGTGTTATTCAGTGTCAAGTAGACATGGAGTTGATATGACGCAACATTAAAGGAAGAGAAAACACCTGTAGTATGCTAATATGATATTGTATTATAACAAGTGCAACGAAAAATAATCAAATGTATCATCTCTACAACTTCACACTAGGATTTACCAACGAATAATTATGTTTGTCTAAGATACTAACTCTATGAGATTTATAAACTTTCGTTATTCGGTCCTTCTCCTATAGCTTGATTCACATGGCATCATCAAATGATACAAGTCTTGGATAAGAATCTACAACACACTAGAACGCCCTTGTTAATGATTCTTTACTGCGACTGCATCCAGCTCGAATAATGTGATACAATATCTCACACCGTGTTCAAAGATATTTAACCCTTCCTCCTCTTACTAAAATTAGAAAATGTTCTTGTATGCCCAAAACCTGGTATAAGCAGTGATTTCAAATCCAGAAATGAATCGTACTAATTTCCTTTATGTAAGGCAGAGTTGAGTTTTTGGGGTTTCTAATGGAGAAGTCAACAGAGAAGGATCAACATATCCTTGTTTAAATAGGTCCACTAGACTTTAGCTACTTAATTTCATGGTATTTAGCACGGACGATAGAAGGTTGGACTGATGGTATCAATGTGCCACATTGAAATGAGAGTGGCTATATCGCTATCAATCAATGTGGGACAGATCATCCGTCTCCACAGATTGCTAGTTTGCTGAAAACAATAAAATAAATCAAAATTTTCTGGAAGCAATTGATTCACGATCTGTCTAAATTCCCAATTTCATAGGAGATTCCAACAGATGTATAAAGCCAAGCCATTCCAACCAGCAATGCATACATTGTTTCTTGTGGACATTGAGATTGCAGAGCACATCCATTCCTTCCATCGTGACTTGAACAATGCAGTAACAAAAAGGTTCAGAGATTCCAACAGTTTGTACAGTGCCTAAAAATTCACAAGCTTGACACTACAGGAAAAACATTCTAAGCCGTGTATGTTTCATACACGGCAAAAGGCATTTCGAACTCGGCGAACAGTACGCCGAGTATTACACTCGATGTATAACACACAACTTACATTCGGTCGGCTTAGGCTCAATAAGCCGAGTGTCACTTATCGGGTACTCGGCTTACGTGTAAGCCATGTATCATATGATGCCACACAGCAAATAGAGCGGGATCATGGTCGGCTGCACTAATGGAGACGCCACGTGGCGTGCCTATAGGTCGAGTACAAGTTAAGTCGTGTGCCGTCACGAGCACACAGCGTACATATAACCCGAGTGTTCTAGCATAAGCCGTTTACTTCATGCATACACAACTTATGCATAACTAAGTCGAGTGTGTCTCGGTCCACTGGTAGAAAAAGGGGCTTCCATACGCCGCCATTAGTCCCGAACAGTACCGAACCGCGACCAAAGGGCTCTTTAGTCGCGGTTCGGGAGAAGGCCCGCGACCAACTACCTGGGCCCAGCGCGTTCGGTCGACAGCTGGCCGACGGGAGGGTCTTTAGTCCCGGTTGGCCAGGCCAACCGGGACTAAAGGTCCCCGAAGGCCTTTAGTCCCGGTTGTCCAGGCCAGCCGGGACTAAAGGCCCATCCAGCTGGCGGACGGGAGGGGCTTTAGTCCCGGTTGGTGTGGCCAACCGGGACTAAAGGTCCCAGAAGGCCTTTAGTCGCGGTTGGCCAGGCCAACCGGGACTAAAGGCCCATCCCTATATATACTCACCTCACTTCACTTCACTCAGCTCACTTCACAATTTTCAGAAGATGCATGGTGGTGGGGTGGTGGTGGGTTTGCTTTTGCACCTATGCACACAAGGTGTTTGATGAAATGCCCAAGAGCCTGAAACAAGCCACACTTGAGCTTTCTCATTTATTTTGCGGTTAGCAACTCGAACCTTTCATGTGTCAGGCCAACCGGGATTAAAGGTTAGACCTTTGGTCCCGGCTGGTCTGGCCAACCGCGACTAAAGGGATTTGAGGCCTTATTTTGTTCTATTTATTTCTGGGTAGTTTGTTTATATAGTTTTTTTTCTTTTCAGCTATAGTTTTTTTTTCTTTTCTGCTATTTTTTTCTTTTCTGCAAAACTTGATGGTCAAAGTCTGGAGTTATAACCAAAGTTTTAAAAAAAGAAATGCCGACGTGCAATTAGTTTTTGCCATAACAGAAGAAGTCCGAAGTTGTAATAAGTTATTAAAAAATAAAAAAGAGGTGCAATGCTCGTTAATTTGCTTCAAGCCTTTTGGAATAGTGTAAACTGCACTGCGCATAGCTCCGTGCAATCTACCATATTCCTGAAGGCTTGAAGCTAAGCAACGTGTGAGCATTGAGCCTCTTCTTCATCGTCTCTGCACTCAGGGCTTATAAGCCGCTCCTAGTCCCTCTCTCTTGGCGAGGTGGGACTAAATAACAGCTTACTAAGCAACTGTCACCCTTTAGTCCCGGTTGGCCTGGCCAACCAGGACTAAAGGTCCCAGAAGGCCTTTAGTCGCGGTTGGACAGGCCAACCGGGACTAAAGGCCCATCCAGCTGGCGGACGGGAGGGCTTTAGTCCCGGTTGGCCTGGCCAACCGCGACTAAAGTCCCATCCCTATATATACTCAGCTCACTTCACTTCACTCAGCTCATCACTTCACAATTTTCAGAAGGTGGTGGTGGGGTGGTGGTGGGTTTGCTTTTGGTTTCTCCTATGCACACAAGGTGTTTGATGAAATGCCCGAGAGCCTGAAACAAGCCACACTTGAGCTTTCTCATTTATTTTTCCTCCGCGATCGCGGTTAGCAACTCGAACCTTTCATGTGTCATTGATAAAATACGCATGTGTGTAGTTCATTGTTTAATTTGTATTATTTCTAGCTACTTAGTTTAACAAATGCATGATGGTTAATTATATACTTTATATAATAATAATGCAGATGAATCGGCAATGGATGTACGGTTCCCGAGTCTCCGGCGAGTTCACTACGGGTTTGAAAGATTTCCTCGTAGTGGCAAATGCGAACAGGCAGCAAGGTTTTATTATCTGTCCATGTGCTGTCTGTAAGAATGATAAGGGTTACTCCTCGCCAAGAAGAGTTCACATGGACCTGCTTATGCATGGTTTCATGCCAAGCTATTATTGTTGGACCAAGCATGGAGAAAGAGGGGTCAGAATGGAAGACGATGAAGAAGGGGATGATATCGATGACAACTATCGTGATCATTTCGGTGATACTTTCATGGAGGATGATGCTGAAGGTGGGGAAGGGTTAGGTGAAGGTGAAGAAGAGGCACATGATGAGCCCGCTGATGATCTTGGTCGGACCATTGCTGATGCACGGAGACGGTGCGAAACTGATAAGGAGAGGGAGAATTTGGATCGCATGTTAGAGGATCACAAAAAGTCGTTGTATCCAGGATGCGATAATAGTCTGAAAAAGCTGGGCTGCACACTGGATTTGCTAAAATGGAAGGCACAGGAAGGTGTAGGTGACTCATCATTTGAAAATTTGCTGAAAATGTTGAAGAATATGTTGCCGAAGAATAACGAGTTGCCCGCCAGTACGTACGAAGCAAAGAAGGTTGTCTGCCCTCTAGGTTTAGAGGTTCAGAAGATACATGCATGCATTAATGACTGCATCCTCTACCGCGGTGAATACGAGAATTTGAATGAATGCCCTGTATGCACTGCATTGCGTTATAAGATCAGAGGCGATGACCCTGGTGACGATGTTGAGGGCGAGAAACCCAGGAAGAGGGTTCCCGCCAAGGTGATGTGGTATGCTCCTATAATACCACGGGTGAAACGTCTGTTCATGAACGAAAAGCATGCCAAGTTGTTGCGATGGCACAAAGAGGACCGTTTGTCCGACGGGCAGTCGAGACACACCGCTGATGGAACGCAATGGAGAAAGATCGACAGAGTTTTCAAAGATTTTGCAGCTGACGCAAGGAACTTAAGATTTGGTCTAAATACTGATGGCATTAATCCTTTTGGCGAGCAGAGCTCCAACCATAGCACCTGGCCCGTGACTCTATGCATCTACAACCTTCCTCCTTGGTTGTGCATGAAGCGGAAGTTCATTATGATGCCAATTCTCATCCAAGGCCCTAAGCAACCCGGTAACGACATCGATGTGTACCTAAGGCCATTAGTTGAAGAACTTTTACAGTTGTGGGCGAAACCTGGTGTACGTGTCTGGGATGAGCACAAAGGAGAGGAATTTGACCTACGAGCGTTGCTTTTTGTAACCATCAACGATTGGCCTGCTCTCAGTAACCTTTCGGGACAGACAAATAAGGGATACAATGCATGCACGCACTGCTTACATGAGACTGAAAGTGTACGTTTGGTTAATTGTAAGAAGAACGTGTACCTGGGTCATCGTCGATTTCTTCCCCGAAATCATAACGTAAGAAAGAAAGGCAAGCATTTCAACGGGAAGGCAGATCACCGGCCGAAGCCTGCAGAACGTACTGGTGCTGAGATATTTGATATGGTCAAGGATTTGAAAGTCATCTTTGGAAAGGGTCCTGGCGGACAATCAGTTCCGCGGGGAGTTGACGGGCACGCACCCATGTGGAAGAAGAAATCTATATTTTGGGAGCTAGAATATTGGAAAGTCCTAGAGGTCCGCTCTGCAATCGACGTGATGCATGTTACGAAGAATGTTTGCGTGAACCTGCTAAGCTTCTTGGGCGTGTATGGGAAGACAAATGATACAAAGGAAGCACGGCAGGACCAGCAACTTTTGAAAGACCCAGATGACCGGCATCCGGAATGGTTTCAAGGTCGTGCCAGCTACGCTCTTACCAAAGAAGAGAAGGTCATTTTTTTTGAATGCCTGAGCAGTATGAAGGTCCCGTCTGGCTTCTCGTCGAATATAAAGGGAATAATAAACATTCCGGAGAAAAAGTTCCAAAACCTGAAGTCTCACGACTGCCACGTGATTATGACGCAATTGCTTCCGATTGCTTTGAGGGG
>NC_057797.1:22836183-22847563 GCF_018294505.1 Triticum aestivum | reverse complement strand
AAAGGAAAGAAGAAGAAAGGAAAGAAGAAAGAAAGAAGAAGAAAGGAAAAAGGAAGAAGAAGAAAGGAAGAAGAAGAAAGAGGAAGAAGAAAGGAAGAAGAAGAAAAAAAAGATTTTTTACTTAAAACATCTTATTTTTTAATTCCTCCTCCTCTATGTCCCCTTAATCTTATTTTTTAATTCCTTTACACTTAAAGAATTTTTACTACATGCAGGAGTGACATATGGCAGACGACAGAACCGAGCCGCTTAGGGATCCGGAGGCTGAACGTTATATAATGGGCATCATCAACAACGAGATTCCTTATGTGCCGGGCTCAGAAGATGAGCAACAAGAGGATGATGTAGTCTCTTCTTATCTGAACCTTACCGGTGACGATGATCAAGAAGGTGAAGGAACGGACATTGCCGACGGAGGTCAACCGTCAACAACCGACGATCTCCAATTGGAAATAGCAACAACCACCTCCGCCGGCCAAGTATATATATACATTGAGAGCCTCTCGTGATACAAACTTACTGAAATGTGAATACATATGTATTAACGCGCGCGACTCTCTTTCTTTTTTTAGCCCTCCGGATCCGGATCGAGTACGACAAAGCATCGTGGCAAATCCAAGGCGATGAGAACAGGAGAAACATATGCCATTGAGTCTGTCAGTGAAACCGGCAAGCCCCTACAGCACACCTCAAAGTTTGTCAACCAATGCGGAGTCGTTGTTAGAGACAACGTCTCGATCACCGTCCAGGAATGGAATGAGCCAAAGAAGGCACGTCTTGGTTTCAGTTTTGTCGACAAGAGAACGAAAAAGGATTGCTGGAGAAAGCTTATGGAACATTTCATTCTACCTCCGGAATACAACAAAGTCGATGAATTAGGTAACGAGGTTCCGGGTGGACGTCAGAGGAGGAGGCTAGTTAAAGAGTTCGCTCTTCAGAAGATGGCCGATGCATTCCGGAACTTCAAGAAAAATTTAACCCGTGACTATGTCAACAAGGGCAAGACTCCGGATTTCAATGGACAACATGAGAAACTGAAAGATGATTGGCCAGAATTTGTGAGGCAAAAGCAATCGGACCAGTTCAAGGAAATATCGGCGAAAAATAAGGCTAATGCGAGTAAGAAAAAGTACCATCATGTTATGGGGCCAGGAGGATACCGCATTGCGGACCCTATGTGGCAGAAGATGGAGGAGGACCTGAGGGTGCGAGGAATCCCTCTAGGTACAGAGGGATGGGACCCAAGGGCCAGAAGCTGGTGGTACGGGCATGGGGGGTCGCTAGACCCGGAGACAGGGGAGTGTGTTCACCGGCATCGACACTTTGCTCCGACCAAAGCCCTTATTGACGCAATGACCCAAGCTCAAGCGGGCTTGATCAAGTTCAACAGAGAGAAAGACGCACTGACTTTAGCCCTCGGGAATGATGAACACGGAGGACGTGTACGAGGCAAAGGCAAAGTTCCGTGGAAAGTAGGGTTTTCCCAGGACGATGACCCGTACGGTTACAGAAGCCGTAAGAGAAAGACGGACCGGGATGCAGATCTTATGACGAAGTTTGCATCGGAACTCCATGAGTTGAAGCAGACCGTGCATGAGTTACAAAAATCGGCTGCAGGGCCGCATGAAGATCATGAAGCGGATCGCGGAAGCCAGCAGCGGAGAAGCAGCGTGGCTTCCACGGATGCCCCGCCTTGTGCTAGTGCACCGATGATCGAGATTCGTGCACCGGAGCCTCACTACCCCGTGGATGATGTACAGGAGATGAAAGACTGTGATCTGCATTATCCCGTGGGGAACATTTCCATGAAGGTAGCTAGCGGCAGTGCTTTACCCTGTACACCTGGAGCACTCCACCACAACAACCCCATTGCATATGGCTATGCTCGTGTCACGGTGGAAGACATAGTCCAAGGGTTTGAGGACCTGGAGATTGACAAACCTACACCCGAAGGGGATAGCAGACTTGGAGATGTCAAGCGCCAGATCATTCTATGGAAAAAGAAGTACATAGTGTTTCCAGGCGAGGCGCCAAGGCCAGCAAGTCCACCCCCCTCCGATGGTGGTGGTGGTGGTGGTGGCGGTGGTGGCGGTGGTGGTGGTCGTGGTGGTTCACCTACACCTTCACGCCATTCGACGCCGTCCCCCGATCCACAACATCCGGCGGGTACGACGCCCCCCAATCCTCCTCTGGCGGGTACGACACCCCCCAATCCACCTCCGGCGGGTAAGCAGACGCCCCCCAATCCACCTCCGGCGAAGAAGCAGAAGCCGGCGGACAGCAAGGAAACCCGCTCCTGGAATATTAACCCGGACCCTTATGTACCTAAGACCACAAGGGTACCGGAGCCATCACTGAAGCCTCTCCTCCCAAGGCCTGGGGAACTTAGTGATGCTGACCTCACATTGGCCGCGACTGCAACTTATGAGAAATGGAAGGCTGATATGAAGGCGAAAAAACAGCCTGAGCCCAAGCAAGTATTCACTGAGAAGGAAAAGAAGTGGGCTAAGGATTTTTTGACGACACCGTCCCAAGCCGAGCTGAATATGCCTGACGACTATGGACATGAACTTCGTAAGCAAGCAAGAATGTTGAAGGAGGAAGAAAGTCGTAAAAAAAGCGGGAAACAAGTTGACCAGCTCGGGATGCAGATGAAACAATCGATACCCCCGCTCGTAGTGAAAGCCGGTCCGGAAGAGGACCCTGAGATCATAGCAGCTGCGGCAGCACTTGGATTGACTGTAGCGAGTGCCATGCAACAAGCGTCCGAGATGTGTTTGACTCTTCGTGCCTGCTTAGGCCTTGAGGATGCGCCTGCAGGTGAGATAGCATTCAAATATGTGAAGAAGGGGCCTCTCGTCGAGCCTGAGCAGGAAAATAGTCTACCACAACAAATGCGAAAGCTGCTACGTTGGTACAAGCAATTCATAACATATGGCGACAAAGAATATGTTTATGCGGAGGTTACACATGAGCATCACATCAAACACTACTCCGTAGAAATTCATATGAGTGAATTGTTCCAGCTGTTCAATCTGCGCGCCCTCGACAAATCTATGCTGAGTTGCTACGTTCTGTAAGTGATTTATTTCTACCTCATCTCGTTCTTCATTATTGCCTGCACTATATATATATATATATTGTCCTAACTATATTGTTTCGTACGCTATTATGCAGAATGAAGATTTGGGAATGCAGAAAAAGAAACATCCATGATGTTGGGTTCATTGACCCACATATTGTTAATGGACATGTGTTAAAATATCACCCCAACGACGTGGAGAAAGACCTGTACAACTTTCTTACAAAGCATCAACTCAAAAGTCATATTCTATTTCCTTACCATTTTGGGTGAGTGTTTTCTCTCTTGTGCCCATTCTCTTTTGTTTACTCCATGCATGGTATGTCTAATCGATGAGTTATGCATGACTGTGCATGTAACGTGTCCGCAGGTTCCACTGGATTCTGCTAAATATTGAACTTCACACCTCCACAGTTCTAATCAGCGACTCTAAGGATTCGGATCCAAAGCATTGGGCCGACATGAGAAAAATGCTTAAAAAGTAATTATTTTCAATCATTTGAGCTCTATATCGATCGGTCTCTTTCGTTCATTTCCTAATATGAACTAATTAATATAACTCCCTTATTCATTTGATTTTCTTTGCCCTGTAGGGTTTGGAGACGGTTCTCAGAAGAAATTGTCGGTGAATTCAAACATGAGCTAGATTTCAGAAAGTTAGTTAATGTGGATCAGCAGCCACCGGCGACCGATCTATGTGGATACTATGTTTGTGAGAACATCCGGAGAGAAACCACTGAGCGGAAGGAATCAGCTAGCGTGCGGAACGCGAGGGATAACTTGCGGAGGAGCCTTAGTCCAGAAGCTCGCTTCCGACCAATTCAAGAAGAATTAGCAGGATTTTTAATGAGGGAAGTCATCGATCCTAAAGGACAACACTATACCGAGGACGTAGAAATGTATATGCATACCCGAGATTGAAACTGCTTGTTCGAAGTTGTATATGGTCATCCATTGTAATTGTGTATGGAAACTTGTTCAAAGTTGTATATATATATTATATATTCCTCTTGAATTCTTGTTGTTTGAAATTTCATATGCATGTATATATATAGTAGCGTAGAATATGTGTACTGAAACTTCATCAAAAATAAAATAAAACACAAAATAAAATATAAAACAAATAAAACAATATAAATTAAAAAGAAACCAGGTTTAGGGGGGCTAAAACCCTAAACCTGCGGAGGAGGCCTTTAGTCCCGGCTGGCCACAAGAGCCGGGACTAAAGGTCCTCGGCCCCGACGAACCCCGGGCGCCCACGTGGAGGGCCTTTAGTCCCGGCCAGCCACAAGAACCGAGACTAAAGACATTTGTCCCGGTCCGGAGGAGCCGCGGCTAAAGGGGGGGGGGCTTTAGTCGCGACCCTTTAGTCCCGGTTGCACAGCCGGGGCTAAAGGCTGTTGCGAACCGGGACTAAAGGGCTTTTTTCTACCAGTGGTCTGACACACAGCTTATAGGTAAACCAGTACCTGTGGCACTGGGGCTTCTTTGACACTATAAGCCGAGTGCACTTTTCTCTTGTACTGTGTCATCAGGTTGGAGCGCATGCGTTTCAGAAATTCCTAATAAATTCTAGAGGCCCACTTAGCTCATTTGTGCAAGGCAAGGGATACTATTAAAGTTTAATCCCACATTGCTAGTTGAGTGGGAGTTGGACCTCCTTATAAGGGAGGCTCTTTCCCCACTTGTACGAGCATGAGAACAAGAGGGATATCCACGCGCGCTCCTCCTCCGCCGCCCGCCGCGCCGCAGGAATGAGCCGAGCCGATGTCTAAATTTTTGCCACGCACGACGGGTATACGAAAGGTCACGCGGGAGCTGAAACGTTTTTCTGTAGTGGACACTGAATTCGAACGGCGCGCCTCTTCGGCCGCTGCCTGTTCGCTTCATCTCCCTCCGTTGCTTCACCTCCCGCCGCAGCCTGTTCGCGTTCTTCTTCTGTGCCTATATAAGAGAGGTCGCTCCTCTCCAGAGAGACACCAGAATCTCTTCCTCCACTCGCCACAACTTCCTGAGCACTGCGCTACTGCTACGATCTTCCCCATCCCGGCTTGCGGCGTGCACCGCAGGTCGGGGAGCGCTCCGCGCGACTACTGGTTTCTTCATCACGGACTCCGACGACTACTTCCCCGATGACGACTTCTTCCCCGACGTCGACAACCTCCTCGACAACATGGCCAACGAGGACATCGACCCCAATTTCAGTGCTACCGCCACCGCTGTCCCGTACGTATTCTCCTTTCTGTTAGGTGTCCTGCCACAGTTTCTCGTACTAGTACTTGCTCTAGATATGGTGTGCTCTACTTCATACATGCAACTAGTACTACTGTCTACTATAGATATGCTAGGCTATGGTTCATATATGCAGAAGCTATTTACCTTCTCTCTGTCAGAACGCATGACTTATTTAATCTCTATTATATTAGTCATGCTTTATCTAGTATTTTTGTTGATAAAATCATTTGGTAAATTGCTCATATTTCCAACAATCCAAAAACCTTATTATAGGCAATTTACACCAAGTGGTTTTGCTGCTTCCATGAGACCTCCTATGTTTGAGGGTATTCACTATAAGAGGTGGCGCGTGAGAGCAGTCTTATGGTTTCAAACCATGAGTTGCTATGACGCCACTCTCGGCAAACCTGAAGGAGTACTTGATGCTCAACAAGCACAAGCTTTTCAGAAAATGGATACTCTGTTTAAAGCTGCTCTATTGAGTGTTCTTGGTGAGAACATAGTTGATGCTTATGCGTCAATTGATAATGGAAAAGATATGTGGGATGCACTCGAGGCCAAGTTTGGGGTCTCGGATGCTGGCACTGAACTGTACATCATGGAGCAATTCTATGATTACAGGATGACTGAAGAGCGCTCCGTAGTTGAGCAAGCTCATGAGATACAGTCATTTGCTAGAGAACTTGAGCACTTCAGTTGTACGCTACCGGACAAGTTTGTTGCCGGAGGTATCATCACTAAGCTTCCTCCTTCATGGAGGAACTTTGCTACCTTGCTGAAGCATAAGAGGCGGGAGTTTTCCGTCCCGGATCTCATTGGCACTCTTGATGTGGAAGAAAAGGCGAGAGCAAAGGACACACGTGCTCGAGGTATTGAGGGAGGATCTAGTGCCAATGTGGTACAGAAGCAGAACTTCCAGCCCCACAAGTTCAAGAACAAGGGCAAGTTTGATGGTAAAGCAAAGTTTGATGGGAAGAACAAGGCTGTGCAACACACGAACTTCAAGAAGAAGAATGGCAAGAAGAAAGGTGCTTGTCATGTGTGTGGAGATCCTGATCATTGGGCTCCTAGTTGCCCTAATCGTTTTGACAAGCGTAATCCTGGGAAAGGCGGCAAGACCGCTAATGTTGTCCTAGGAGACACTGATATGAAGGATGTTGGGTATGGTATATTCCCCACTATTCTTTCAGTATGTCATTCTCCTGACTGGTTGATTGACACGGGTGCTAATGTGCATGTATGCGGTGATATTTCCATGTTTTCATCTTATCAGACCGCAGGGACTTCAACCGTGCTGATGGGCAACGGTTCAAGTGCTTCTGTTCGTGGTGTTGGCACGGTCGATCTGAAGTTTACTTCGGGGAAGATCGTGCGGCTGAAGAACGTGCATTATGTCCCCTCCGTCAATAAAAATCTTGTTAGCGGATCTCTTTTGTGTAGAGATGGCTACAAGCTTGTCTTTGAGTCGAATAAATTTGTAATATCCAAGTATGGAACCTTTGTTGGTAAAGGCTATGAGTCAGGAGGCTTGTTTCGTTTATCCTTATCAGACGTTTGCAATAAAGTTGTTAATCATATTTGCAACAATAGTGAATCAAATGTGTGGCATTCACGTCTTTGTCATGTTAACTTTGGTTGCATGTCGCGACTAGCGAAGTTGAACTTAATCCCTAGTTTTACCACTGTCAAGGGATCTAAGTGTCAAGTGTGTGTGCAAGCTAAGCAACCTCGTAAGTCTCACACGACTGCGGAAACGAGAAATCTTGCACCACTAGAGCTCATACATTCAGATTTATGTGAAATGAATGGTGTTTTGACAAAAGGTGGAAAGAAATATTTCATGACGTTAATTGATGACTCCACTAGATACTGCCGTGTGTATCTTCTGAAATCTAAGGATGAGGCTTTGAATTTTTTCAAGATCTATAAAGCTGAAGTGGAAAACCAACTTGATCGAAAAATCAAGAGGCTTAGGTCCGACCGTGGTGGAGAGTATTTTTCCAATGAATTTGATGCTTTTTGTGCGGAACATGGTATAATCCATGAGAGGACGCCTCCCTATTCACCTCAGTCAAATGGGGTGGCCGAAAGAAAGAACCGTACTCTAACTGATTTGGTTAACGCCATGTTAGACACATCGGGTCTCTCCAAGGCATGGTGGGGGGAGGCGATATTGACAGCATGTCATGTCCTAAACCGAGTTCCCACAAAGAACAAAGAGATAACTCCATTCGAGGAATGGGAGAAGAAAAGGTTAAAACTCTCTTATCTACGAACATGGGGTTGTTTGGCGAAAGTCAATGTTCCAATTCCAAAGAAGCGGAAGCTTGGACCAAAGACTGTGGATTGTGTTTTCCTGGGATATGCTTTTCATAGCATTGGCTACAGATTCTTGGTTGTAAAATCTGAGGTACCTGACATGCATGTCGGTACGATCATGGAGTCGAATGATGCGACTTTCTTTGAAGATATCTTTCCCATGAAGGATATGGATACCTCATCTAATCAGGAGATGCCTAGTTCATCGAATCAGGAACCAGTTACAATTACCGAACCTGCCATTTCGATGGAACACTTTGAAAGTCATGTGGAAGAGAACAATGAAGTTCCTACTAGGAGCAAGAGACAGAGGACTGCAAAGTCTTTTGGTGATGATTTTCTTGTGTATCTCATAGATGACACTCCCAATTCTATTTTAGAGGCCTATGCATCTGAAGATGCTGACTACTGGAAGGAAGCGATTCGTAGCGAGATGGATTCCATCTTGGCGAATGAAACCTGGGAGATAACTGATCGTCCTTATGGGTGCAAACCTATAGGATGCAAATGGGTATTCAAGAAGAAGCTTAGGCCTGATGGTACTATTGAAAAGTACAAGGCTCGGCTCGTGGCTAAGGGTTATACCCAAAAGGAAGGTGAAGACTTCTTTGATACTTACTCACCTGTGGCTCGACTGACCACTATTCGAGTTCTACTTTCACTAGCTGCCTCGCATGGTCTTCACGTTCATCAAATGGATGTTAAGACTGCTTTCCTAAATGGAGAGTTGGACGAGGAAATTTATATGGAACAACCAGATGGGTTTGTACTAGATGGTCAGGAAGGGAAAGTGTGCAAGTTGCTGAAGTCTTTGTACGGACTTAAGCAAGCACCCAAACAGTGGCATGAGAAGTTTGAAAGAACTTTAACAGCTACAGGCTTTGTTGTGAACGAAGCTGACAAATGTGTGTACTATCGCCATGGTGGGGGCGAAGGAGTTATCCTGTGTTTGTATGTTGACGACATACTGATTTTCGGAACAAATCTGAATGTTATTAAGGAGGTCAAGAATTTCCTATCTCGTTGTTTTGAGATGAAGGATTTAGGAGTGGCTGATGTCATTCTGAACATCAAGTTGTTGAGAGACGATGATGGTGGGATTACATTGCTTCAATCTCACTATGTGGAAAAGATCTTGAGTCGCTTTGGCTATAGTGACTGCAAGCCCTCTCCAACACCATATGATGCGAGTGTGTTACTTCGAAAGAATCGAAGAATTGCTATAGATCAATTGAAATATTCTCAGATTATTGGCACGCTTATGTACTTAGCAAGTGCTACAAGACCTGACATCTCTTTTGCTGTTAGCAAACTAAGTCGGTTTGTCTCAAAACCAGGAGATGTGCATTGGAAAGCTCTAGAGAGAGTTTTGCGTTATTTGAAAGGCACTGCAAATTATGGAATTCACTACACCGGGCATCCAAAGGTGCTTGAAGGGTATAGTGACTCTAACTGGATCTCAGATGCTGATGAGATAAAGGCCACGAGCGGTTATGTATTCACTCATGGAGGTGGCGCTGTTTCTTGGAAGTCTTGCAAGCAGACCATCTTAACGAGGTCAACGATGAAAGCAGAACTCACAGCACTAGATACAGCTACGGTCGAAGCAGATTGGCTTCGCTGGCTCTTGAATGATTTACCGGTTGTTGAGAAACCTGTACCGGGTGTCCTTATGAACTGCGACAATCAAACTGTGATCACGAAAGTGAGCAGCTCAAAGGATAACATGAAGTCATCAAGACATGTTCAGAGAAGGTTAAAGTCTGTCAGGAAAATGAAAAACTCCGGAGTTATTGCGTTGGATTATATCCAAACGTCTAAAAATCTGGCAGATCCTTTTACTAAGGGTCTATCACGTAATGTGATAGATAATGCATCGAGGGAGATGGGTATGAGACCCACAATATGAGTTGTTCACAGTGGTAACCTATTCTTTGTGATCGGAGATCCCGTGAATTAGATGTGGAAGACAAGCTGTTGGTCAACTGAGAGGAGAGTATCCTTACTATTTACAATACCACTCCACGAAGATGCAATACTCTCCTAATCTGCATGGCAGGTTGATGTATATCTTAATGTGTTCTAAGTGGCTTATTTAAGCAGAGATGTTATCCTGCAGAACATCTTTTGAAGAACACACCTATATGAGTCTGATTGTCAAACTTCGCAATCTATGAGAGTAGAGTTCTCTCTAGTAAACTCATGAAAGGTCTCGGAGTATGACGCATAAGCTCCACCCGCGGGGAAGACCCACGGTAGCCACGTATCGGTCAAGGCTTTATGTGAAGCTAGATTCGCAGAAAACTTGCAGTTCAAGGCCCAGTCCACTGTTCAAGTTGCTTACTAGTGTAGCATAGAGTTCTAGGTGAAAGTTCAACTTAACAGTCTCCACTGCAGTACCGGTATATAAAACAGTGTTTCGGAACCAAAGGCAAATTTTTGTGTGCCTCTGGGATCTGGTGGGGGATTGCTGGAATTTTGTCTATTTT
Organism: Triticum aestivum; assembly: GCF_018294505.1. Lineage (NCBI taxonomy): Eukaryota > Viridiplantae > Streptophyta > Magnoliopsida > Poales > Poaceae > Triticum > Triticum aestivum. The sequence goes on along the minus strand of NC_057797.1, from coordinate 22,837,438 downwards.
GGGCCTAGCCCAATAGCAGTTTCAGAAATTCCTAATAAATCCTAGAGGCCCACTTAGCCCATTTGTGCAAGGCAAGGGATACTACTAAAGTTTAGTCCCACATTGCTAGTTGAGTGGGAGTTGGACCTCCTTATAAGGGAGGCTCTTTCCCCACTTGTACGAGCATGAGAACAAGAGGGATATCCACGCGCGCTCCTCCTCCGCCGCCCGCCTCGCCACGCCACGCCACGCCACGCCACGCCTCGCCGCGCCGCGCCGCGCCGCGCCGCGGGTTGCGGGTTGCGGGTTGCGGGAATGAGCCGAGCCGATGTCTAAATTTTTGCCACGCACGACGGGTATACGAAAGGTCACGCGGGAGCTGAAACGTTTTTCTGTAGTGGACACTGAATTCGAACGGCGCGCCTCTTCCTGTTCGCTTCATCTCCCTCCGTTGCTTCACCTCCCGCCGCAGCCTGTTCGCGTTCTTCTTCTGTGCCTATATAAGAGAGGTCGCTCCTCTCCAGAGAGACACACCAGAATCTCTTCCTCCACTCGCCACAACTTCCTGAGCACTGCGCTACTGCTACAATCTTCCCCATCCCGGCTTGCGGCGTGCACCGCAGGTCGGGACAGTAGGCCTCCGGAACCGCACCTTTTGAGTCCTGTACGGGAGAAGGGTGATAAGGTTTTTGGGGAGCGCTCCGCGCGACTACTGGTTTCTTCATCACGGACTCCGACGACTACTTCCCCGACGACGACTTCTTCCCCGACGTCGACAACCTCCTCGACAACATGGCCAACAAGGACATCGACCCCAAGTCCAGTGCTACCGCCACCGCTGTCCCGTACGTATTCTCCTTTCTGTTAGGTGTCCTGCCACAGTTTCTCGTACTAGTACTTGCTCTAGATATGGTGTGCTCTACTTCATACATGCAACTAGTACTACTGTCTACTATAGATATGCTAGGCTATGGTTCATATATGCAGAAGCTATTTACCTTCTCTCTGTCAGAACGCATGACTTATTTAATCTCTATTATATTAGTCATGCTTTATCTAGTATTTTTGTTGATAAAATCATTTGGTAAATTGCTCATATTTCCAACAATCCAAAAACCTTATTATAGGCAATTTACACCAAGTGGTTTTGCTGCTTCCATGAGACCTCCTATGTTTGAGGGTATTCACTATAAGAGGTGGCGCGTGAGAGCAGTCTTATGGTTTCAAACCATGAGTTGCTATGACGCCACTCTCGGCAAACCTGAAGGAGTACTTG
>NC_057797.1:22821708-22836050 GCF_018294505.1 Triticum aestivum | reverse complement strand
TTGAACCTTCCTGCGTGACTGTCCGGTTAGGCCCTAGGATATATCTGAATCGGTGAATCTCGTTAACAAATCTCCGTGTCATTTTCTGTGATTACTTTTACCCCTCGGTAGATCGAGTATGCATCTCTAATTTTTCTAACAATGATGAAATGAGATCGAAAGTGCATGAAAACTAGACTAGGTAGAATGTGTGAGAAATAGGTGGAAGTAAAAGAAATGCAACAAGTAATAGTTATAAGTCCAACTCACCAACTTAATCATTTCTTACAATATTTATATTTTGTGCTCCGTAAGCCGATTGTATTATATCGGGTACGGTTTGCCCTAAGTTGAGATGTACGCCGAGTGCTTTTTCGTGGAGACTTCGGCTTACATGAGTGTACGCCGTGTATTTTATTTAAGCCGAGTGCCGGGTTGCTGGATTTTCGGCATACACGTAGGGAAGTCGAGTTCTGCCTGTTCGTCGTGTGCCCTCGGGTGCATACCCGGCTTAGGTTCACATAAGCCGAAATCTCGTATTTCAGCACTCGGCTTATGTATTGATACTAGACGACGTGTGTTTTTCCTGTAGTGTGAACCCGTACACTTCAAATGCTGCAACTGGAATAAAAATTGTAGGCGGTTGAGAAATTGAACAAAATTTAAAACTAGTCTCAATCAAATAGGGAAGCAAATTTTGTTTTGGGCCAAATAGAGGAAACCATATTTTAAGAAGAGTCAAATAAGGAATTTTCTATCTCATAAAATACATACATTGAGAAAGCAATATGCATTTTTCGATAAAGCAATATGCATAGTGGTTGTCGGAACCATGAGCTACATTTGACTATTACGCTCTGTATATATGAAGTTACATGGGTGACCAGATGTTAACAAAATCATAAAGATTATAATCCAAATTCCATCATCTAAACACAAGTTAGCTCACTCAAACTTCAGCTGGAAAAAGCCATGTCGGAAACCAAATCCCCCAAGCACTAAGACCTGACGGCACAAGCGTCTTCGACAGCAGCCGCGCCACTGTCTGATCCCTCATGTTGTACCCACATGAACTGAGAAAGTCCTCCTCGATATTTCCGATCACACTAATCTCACTCATACCGTTGCACTTCCGCTTCGGTACAACCCCCCTCCCCCTCCTCTAAACACATCAACGGCTGTGGTTACCCTATACCCCTTTATAGTGATGGGCATGATGGTCATTTTTTGAAAGTACGTCGTAGACAGTTTTTTTTTTGAGACAAACGTCGTAGACAGTTGATACCCAACGTGCGTACGGACGAGCCCCTGGACAACTGGGCCGGCCCACAAGGTGCTAGGCCGCCACTTGCTACTCAAAGACGTAAAAATCCAGAAAAAAGGTATTTGTTCCCACAAGGAATCGAACTAGTCACCTCATCCTCAAAACTACACAGCTTTGCCGCTCCACTACGCTGTCCTTTGTGTAAAATTAGCACAAATACTATAAGAACACTAGGCCCAAGCGCAAGACCAGTCCATCGGCCCATCAATCCAGATCTCCCAAAAAAAGTTGTTAGAGAAAGAGAAATAACCTTTAGGACTTCAACTTTCTATGAGTATATAAAATTATCAACTCTAGGATTCCTGTCATTTGTGGAGATATTTTCTAAAATGCCAAATCGCCTCCATTCACTTGAGGCATGTGAGGAAACACTTTTGCTTTTTCGAGGCATTTTGTCAAAATGCTTTTAAAAAATCTATATTAAAGCAATTGAAAAAGAACACCTCAAAATACTTTTTATGCATGCAACCTGCCATACACGGCAACTTGATCCAGTCGAACGTTTTTGTCTAACAAGATAGGGCCAACTTAGATTTTAACACAGGGACCTCGATTTTGATGGACTGGCCCAGGAACACACGAACACCCCCAGCTCCAAGGAGGAACAACGTTCGCGAAATTGAAAAAAGTTCATCGATTAGAATAAAAGTTCACGAATTTGACAAAATTGAACAAAGTTCATAGATTTGAAAACAAGTTCACAAATTTGAAAAAAAGTTCACAAATTAAGTACTTTATTCACAGGACTAGGCCGATTCACTGTAGCGCATGAAAAAAGGGAAAATAAAGCAATAGTTTTAAGTTCCTATTTAAATTATAATTTTAAACCTAACATGGATGCCTACCATGGGCATGCCCACCTATTTGCAAAATTTGGTGTCATTTGAAGGATGTCCATAAATAGATCATGTTCAACAAAGGGTGTTCAGGTAGGCAAGAAGCCCAGAAGGCTCCGTTGAGAGCACGTTTTTTTTTACATCCTTGAAATGAAAATATATTTTTCCATGGCCTTGTACGACCAATTTCAGGCTGAATGCCAAACTATTTTGGTTTTTGCATCTTTTTGTATTTTCTGGAGTTTTCTCGATCAAAAAGACCAATAAATGGCCGAACATGTTGCAACTTGCATACAGTGTCAAAATCATTCAAACCTGGCATGGATGTCTGCCATGGATATCCCACCTGCTTGCAAAAGTTGGGTTGATTTAAATGATGTCCAAACATAGACCATGATCAGCAAATGGTGTTCAGGTAAGTGAGAGGGCCATAAAAGTACTTGCATGGTGCCTGGAGATGGTCATAAAAGTAAATAAAAAATTGGGGTCATTTGACGGTTGTCGAGAAGAAACGTGCTCTTAAACCGAGTCTTCTAGCCTAACTTGACTTGAACATGGTGTTATTTTTAACATTCTTAAAATGGTCCCAACTTTTGCAAGCTGGTGGGCATGCCCATGGTAGACACAACCATTCCAGGTTCGAAGGACAAATACATTTAAAATCATAGTTTGAACATGTACTTAAAATTGTTATTTTGAGCTTTTACAAATGTAATAAATACAAAGAGATAGAACTGAAAACCGTAAATGTTTTTAAAAGCATTTATTAAATATTTAAAGAATAAATTATATAAAATTATTATTTAAGAAAGTTACTTAAAATTGTATTTTGGTATTAAAAAGATAAAAATGAATTAATGAAAAATATAAAAAATGAAAAGTAGAAAATAAAATAAAACGCTTAGGCCTTGGCACAACTAGGCGACGACATCGCTCCCGTCAGGTGTGTGTTGGGCCGGCCCAAGAGCTCGCGGATTTTATTTTATTTTTATCAAATTTCAAAACAAAAATCATGGATTTCAATTTTTATTTGCAAAATTCAAAACAAATCACCAAGAAAAGGTTGCAAACAAGCGTTCCCTGTTTTGGGAACATCGGCTTCCCAGTCATTTTTTCCGGTTTTGCGAACCTTCTCGGAGGTCGTAAACCGCATTTTTTTTCTTTTTATCTTCTCTACTGTTTGATTTTTTTTCTGTTTCTTTTTTATTTCCTTTTTCGTATTATTTGACTTTTCCTTTTTTCAGTTTATTTTTGCTATTTATCATATATTCAAAAATTTCAGAATTCAAATTATGTTCATATTTTTATGATTTTTTGTGGAATTCAATTTCTTACTATTTTTCAAAAAAATGTTTGCATTCAAAATTTTGTTCGGTCTGTTTGGAAAATGTTCGTGTTTTGACATTTGAGCAAGTTTTAAAGAGATGATTTTTTAAAAAAAATCTGTACAATTTCTAAAAAGAATAATATTTGTATTTTATGAACAAAAAAGTAAATATAAAAACCCGAGCAAAAACTGTGCATAAATAAACGAAAGTAATAACAAAGAGTGTAGGTGTTGTGTTTTTTTTCTTAGCGTTATTTACCTGAACAAGAAGGAGAAAAAAAGGTTAAGATGCACATCAGATTAACTATCCCAGACGGTTGTGCGCTTACTGATAGTGCATGGGCACTGTAGTTCGAATCCTGGTTCAGCCATCCATTTTTTGAAGTTTAAAACTTAAAAAAAAAACTAAACGGGCTGAGCCCATGAGGGAGGAGTGTGCGCCCAAATTGTACGTACCTACGGCGTACAGTTCTAGTGGATACAATTTGTGAAATGTCCATACTACCCTTTATACGTTTTGTGAGGGGGGGTGTACCGAAGCGGAACTCTAGATGCAATCTTCTTGAGCTCCGCCGCAGACAGATTGGCTGCGCACAGCAAGCGAGCGAGAGCAGCCTCGGCTGACGAAGAGAGCGTGCCCCATCAACGTGTCGACCTCGCTCCACCATCCGTGGCCCCTGCTCAGGTCAGCCGCCTGGAAGACCTTGAAGCACCGGGATGGCATGGGCGAATCGACGGGGTGTGGATCAACAATCCGTCCCACCGTCAACAGACGATTTCCGGACGCGGCGAGGTAGAAGAAGAAGCGATCTAGGCCATCATCTATGTGCCCGCTCTGTATGCATTGGACGGACCTGATGCCCATGTTTCTACAGTACCCTGAGTTTAATATGAGCCATCCATTTATTCAGATCCAACGGGCGTGCTTAAATGGTACTCCATTGTAAGCATCGAGGAGTACTCCAGCCAAATACCAGGGAGTACCTTAATTCTGAGGGTATATTCGTCATGTACAAGAGCTAGACTCAGATCCAAAGTTCGATGACTAGTATGATGCTACTCCGGTGGTCAGCTGCAGCGAGTTCTTTGATCATGCTCCAACTTATGCACCTTCGATCATGCACCAGCAAGTTCTTCGGTCGTGCACCAACGTATGGTCCTTCTTCCCTTGGCGAAGAGAAACACAAAATCATGCAGGCATGAACAATCCAACAAGGATTTCTGAATCACGTTAGTTTACCGTCAATCAATACTGTTGATTGAATATGGACATGGGGGAATTTATGATCAGCAAATTACAGGGGCGGCCCATTTGATTTCAGTAACGCTGGCAGATTCGTTTATAACAAAGAAGATCGTTTTGATTTCAGCAATGCCGGCAGATTCGTATATAACAAAGGCGACGAATCTCAAAAACTGAGATGGCGGCGGCTGATTCGGTCGCTGCGGCGGCGCCGTAGACACAAGTTGATTGGATTAGGGTAATCAAACCACCACGTGAACTTTAAAATGTCTCTAATGCCCTCCAATATTAACGGCTGGATTTAGTTGGTACTCCACATAGGCCTTGGGGAGTACCAGGGTACCGTAAAAAGACTCTCGATGACATGGAGGTCCGGCAGACACTCATATTGCTCCACGTCTCTGGTGAGGACGTAGAGCTTCCCATGAAAGAGTGCAATGTCCAAGGCCACACTGTTTGCAGGCGGCGCCCAGTCCATGGCCGTGGTCCCTTGTGGCACACGAGCGTAAACATTGACGTTCTTGGAGTTGGTATCGCTTGCAGTCAAAACGACAATGGTTTGCAGATCGTCGGAGACCACCACCTTGCGGATGTCCCATCGAGTGCTGAGCTCCAGGTGATCCGAGTTGATTGGTAGAGGGGTCGTCTTCCCAGAGCAAGGGTGAGGGAGCACCTGCCGTCACGGTCCACAAGGAAAAGCATGCTTCCTGTGGACACACGGTAGAGCACGCCGCCGCAGTCGGGGACGCGCATGTGGTGCACCGCACCGTCAGGGAGGCTGAGGAAGGTGCGGTCGCGTAGCGCGAACCAGGGGAGCGACGGGGGCAGCGGATGCAGCAGCCGTGCACCGGAGCGCCACGAGCGGCAGACGGCGCAGACGCGGACTCGCTCGGCGTGGGACGGCATGTGCAGGTGCACAAGGCCCAGCAACTCTCGCGGAAGGTCCGGCCAAGGAGCTGTACTCTTGATTGGCGCAGCGTATCCAACTCCAAGCATCCGACGGAGCTGGGCTGCCATCGCCGCCGCCTTCTTGGTGGACGGACAGAGGGCGAGGCCAAGGCCGACCCAGAGTCACCGGAGCATCAACTCCTTCTTGCTTGGCCCGACGAGGAAGACGGAGAGGCCGGCTCCGAAACACAGCCACTGGAGCAGGAGCACCTTCACTTTCTTACTTGGAAGCATGTAGGCGAAGGAAAGGCCAAAACATAGGCACTGGATCATCGCTGCCGTGACGATGCTTGGTTCACAGAGGGCGACGCCGAGGGTGACGCCGAGCCAGGGCAACCGGAGCTTCTTTGCGACTGCTGCCATCGCCGTCTTCTTCTACGGGCCGGCGAGGGTCTGTCTATATGTCATCTAGATGTGAGATAATATCTCACATCTAAGTACGACATCATCAATTATTTGTGATATGTTTGTTTGTTTGTTGGGTCTGTCTAGGACACATCTAGATATGTCACATCTAAGCTGATGTCCATTCTGTTTGTGGTTTATTTTTATCCTAGTTTTTTTATTTCATGTTGCTACATTATATACTTGTAGGAGCTTAGATGTGACATCCTTAAAAAACATCTAGATGTGAATTAGACAAACTGTTGTTTGTTTGTTTGTTTTTGTCACGATCGCTAACCTCGCTCACGTAGCTAACGTCCAGCCCAAATGTTTGTTTCTGTCATGATCCTTAGTCCAGCCCATCACTAACGTGGCTCACGACTCCCACTTGGGCTGCTCCAACAACAAAAAAACGATCATGAAAACAACAATCGGTTGTACCTTGTATCACATAACCTTAAGAAAAAGCACAAAAAGCATGTGCGTCCCCCAAAAAAATATCTACACGGGCATTAAAAATTATTTTTTCTTTTCAAATGATGAGAGTGCATTCGGGTAAAAAAGCTTACATTTTTCAAGTAAATATTCCAATAAAAGTTGATGAATTTAAATATTATGCACTACTTAAAAAAATGTTCGTGAACTTGGCGAGTACAAAAAATGTTCAGGAGTTTGAAAAATGTTTGCAACTATAAAAATTGAAGAATATGAAAAAATACTCGCGAGTTTCGAAAATATTTGTGATTTAAAAAAACACGAGTTCAAAATTTGCTTCTGGATTCAAAAACTAGTCGTGAATTTGAGCCCAGTTGTGAGTCACAGATGATCGAGTTGCAATTGAGGTGAAATTTAATTGAGGTGGCAATAAAAAACTTCAAAGCCTAGTTGCAAGTCCATGGTGGACTTGCAACTTTGGCAACAACAAAAATTCGAACCTGGTTGTGAGTAGAGGTGGACTTGCGATTGAGTGTGAACAAAATAAAAAGGACATGCCATGTTGCAAGTCGAGGGCGGGCTTGCAACTAAGCGCGAATAAAAAAGGTCGGTCCCAGTTGCGAGCCGAGGGTAAGTTTGCAACTGAGGCAACAACAACTACACTCCTAGTTGCGAGTTATGGCTGGGTTGCAACTGGGGCGAGAACAAACTATGGGCTTGGTTGCGAGTCGAGGGTGGAATTGGAACTGGGATGATAAACACACTACATGCCTAGTTGCGAGTCGAGGGTGGGCTTGCAACTGGGATGGAAATAAACTACAGGCCCAGTTGGGAGTCGAGGGTGGACTTGTAACTAGGGCAACTACAGCTACAAGCCCTCGTTGTGAGTCGAGGGTGGACATGCAACTTGGGCAACTACGACCACAAGCCCAGTTGCGAGTCGAGGGTGGACTTGCAACCAGGACACCTACAACAATAGGGCCAGTTGCGAGTCAAACATGGACTTGCAACCCGGACAACTACAACTATCAGGCCAGTTGCGAGTCGAACGTGGACTTGCAACCGGGACACCTACAACTACCGGGCCAGTTGCGACTCGAACGTGGACATGCAACCATGACACCTACAACTACCAGGCTAGTTGTGAGCCGAGCATAGACTTGCAACTGGGACAACTACAATTATAGGGCCAGTTGCGAGTTGATGGTAGGACTGCAACTGAGGAAATAACAAAAATGGGCCCAGTTGTGAGGTCAAGGGTGGGCTTGCAACTGGGATAAAACAAACTATGGGCCTAGTTGCGAGTCGAGGGTGGACTTATAACTAGGACAACAACAAACTACAAGCTCAGTTGCGAGTCGGATGGTGGATTGCAACTAAGATGAAAAACATAAAAGAGGCACAGATCCCAGTTGCGATTCGGGGATGGACTTGCAATTAGGACAACTACGAAACAACACACCCAGTTTCCAGTCAATGGTTGACTTATAACTAGGATGAAACAAACTATGGTCCTGGTCGCGAGTCAAAGGTGGACTTGCAACTAAATGAAAAACAAAAAACATGCCTAGTTGCGAGTCGATGGTGGGGTTGCAACTAGGAGAACTATGAGCCCACTTGCGAGTCGAGGTGGACTTGCAACTGGGACACCTACGAAACTACGAGCCCACTTATGAGTCAAGGATCGACTTGCAACTAGGATCAAACAAACTACAAATCCCAGTTACGAGTAAAGGGTGGACTTGCAACTAAGATGAAAGACAAAACACAGGCCCAATTGCGAGTCAAGGGTGGGCTTGCAACGAGGATAAAACAAACTACAAGCCTAGTTGCGAGTCGAGGGTGGACTTGTAACTGAGACAACTATACAAAACTATGATAGGAGTTGCGAATCAATGCGGACTTGCAACTCGGACAACTATAACTATGAGCCGAGTTGCGGGTCAAGGGTGGACATGCAACTGGGATGAAAAATAAAGCACATGCCCAGTTGCGATTCAATGGTGAGCTTGCAACTAGTCAACTACACAAAATTACGATATCAGATACAAGTAGAGTGTGGACTTATAACTAGGATAATTACAAATGATGGGCCGAGTTACGAGCAGAGGAATGACTTGCAACTGGGATGGAGAACAAAACATGAACCCAGTTATGAGTCGAGGGTAGACTTGCAACTAAGACAAATGACATGCTGCCTCTTTGACTTGTACGACACATGCCGGATGAAATGGGCACACAAGAGTGCAGCAGGAAAATGTCCAACAAAAAAAGTATTTGTACAACACGGACAGGCCGACAAACGAACAAAAAGGAACAAGGCGATAGAGGAATACATCGGCCGACGACGCAAGTTCAAGAATTTGTACGAAATTATAGTAGCAAGATTGAACGGACAACAACTTAGATAAAACATTGCTAAATCTTGTCTTGATAAAGCTTGGAAGAAATGGAAGACGGTGTCAAAATAAACATGGAAGATAATGACCGCGATAGAGCTTGCATTTTCTTGTCTCTTCCAATTCTACGTCGTGGTCTAGAAACAACACAACAAAATGGCTTGCGAGCGCGCCGTGATAATGGCCGAAAAATGTGAAGCCAAACATGCCAACAAAAGGATGCGCGACAAACAAAACATCGACGAGCAAGGCGGGGATCTAGCGCTTGCATGGAAATTACAAAAACTAAATCAAATAGTGAATAACTTAGATGAGACATCGTAAAAAATCACCTAGATGTTATTTTGCAATTAAGTATAAAACATCATGAATTTAGAAGGTTTTTAGAAAAAAGTTAAAAATATTTAAAAATTTTATGAAAAAATCCGCAAATCATATTAACGAATTTGAAAAAAGGAAATAATATAAACAAAATTTGAAAGAAAGAAAGAAGCTAACAAAACATAACATTCTTTTTTAATAAAATTACGAACAACTCTCATTTTTTAGGCAAACGTACAACTCCCTTTTTTATTGAGGTGATCAAACAACTCACATGGACATGCAGACAAAGTGAACGGGTGACAAGCAAAAAAGAAAAACAGGCCCAAACCCCGCCTCAGGGGACAACAGGCCAACAAACAGCGACTAATACGAACTGGGCTGAAGAAACGAAGCAGCAACACAGGCAAAAAAACGACAGCACCAGCGAGACAATCATGTTTGCGTGAAAAATTAAAGACAGGCGAGATCCAACGACTTTGAATTTAGATGTGAGATAGTATTTCACATCTAGATGTGAAATAGCAAATTTGTTTATCATAAGCCGACGCACACGCGTAGCGCTCAGACGCTGGAAAGAAAAGAAGGCGACCCGTATTTGGTTCGGTTGCGTACAAACTCCCCTCGGACGCTGACGTTGCGGTGACGAACACTGTAATGTTTTAGGAGAATTAGAGCATCCACAGCCATACTTTGCAAATCCGCCCCTTCAAACTCCCGCGGACCCGACCGAACGCGTTCAAGAACAGTGACCGGTCACGTCTTAAATTAGCCACTATGTATTCGAGCTTTTCATATTTTGACTCCTAAATCCATAGGAAACATCCCAAAGAAATTCTACGTACTACATATTACATACATTCTAGCTAATCTTCGTCGTCGGAGATGTCCACAACGACGGGCGCCAGCTAGACGGGCGGGTAGGAGGGCTCCGGCTCATCCTCCTCCTGCTTGACCTCATCCATGTTGGCGCGCATCTCCGCGTCCTCCGCGGCCTCCATATCCTGCCGGTGACAGCGTCTGGCCTCCGCAGCTGACTCCGAGAAGAGGGAAATCGAGGATGGCCCGCTGCTCCACCTGCAGATCCGCGTCACCAGCGTCTCCCACATCCTTTTCCTTCGGCTCATCCTCCTCCTCCACCTCCTCCTCTGGATCCGCTGCATCCGAAGGTAGGTCCGCCACGGTCCGGGCTTTGCGCCTTGCCCAGATCTGCTCAAGGAGCTCGAGCCGGCGCTCCGGAGTTAGAAGTGGCTGGCTACTCACTCGACGGCGTGGGGGCATGGCTACTAAGCGGACGGGAGGGGGGGGGGTGGAAAGTGGCAGTGGCACCGGACAAGCGGAGGAAAATGAGGATGGTAGGGTTTCGGTGTTGCTGATCGACTTAAATAACCGGGCTAGGCACTACGCGGCCCGCCGAAGCGGCGCCACGCGACGACATCGGTCCGACGGAGGAGACGAGTTTCAGACCGTCGGGTTTCTGGGCGTTTCCGCGTGGGACCCCACTGTCAGTCCGACGTGGCAGACATGCCTGGCCGTCTCCATATCCGCTCATATTTGGGTTGGATATGAGGGGTGCAGGTCAGCCCGGGTGTTTGAGGCCTGTTTGAGGGGGCCGCCTGGGTCGAAAAAGCGCGTCCGGACAGTGACCGGGCGACCCGCCCGGGCGTATGAGGCGGGTTTGGCGTGCCCGGCTGTAGATGCTCTTAAGCATGTTATAAGTTGAATGAGAATAGTCCATTATAATGTTTACATCCAGGTCTTTTCTTTCTAATAAAACTTCAAAACGCTTGATTTTTGTTAATATGGATCATCGCCATTGTTTACACAGCCATATTTCCTCTGATCATTATTTTTATCTGTTCTCTTGTACGTCCCCGACAGGAAATAGCACAGGGATGCCAGAGATAAACATACAACATACACACCCAAGTAGCCTTGGCGATAAACATACAACATCGTTACCGCTTTGAATTATTTTGCTCATGAAAGTGAAGGAAAAGCAGCACTTGTTAAAAATTTATATAGGAGAAATGCTACTGCAAACATCCAACATGTTCAATAATACTCCAAGAGAACGGCCCAGGAGCAGTAAAACAAGAGTCCTATACCCTGCGAATGCAAAGTAGTCTACATTTTATGGTCTTCGGCCTCATGATTCATCAGACGAACAGCCCTAGGAGGCTAGGATGAATGGATGTGGCTTGCTCACACCATCTTCTTCTCGCAAATCGAAGGATGGAAGGGGGGAAATGCTTTCCTGGAGCAAATGTGAAGTAAGCCGGATTACATCATTCCGGAGACACCCGGTGAAGCTGGAAGTAATCCCCAAGTATTCAGCATCTTGGCATTCCACACTCCCTAAGAACGTTCCATCAACGTCGCAGTGTATCAGACGCCCAGGAAGCTGGATGAGCAGCTCATGATCGTTGACCACCGCCACCCTGCCGTAGTTGTTGTATTCACTTGACGAACCAGGATGCGGCGGCGCCTCTACTACTGCTGACAAGTTAACCCGGAACTTGAAGGCCCAGACCTCGGACTTGTAGTCCTGCATCACTGAAAAATCTAAGTGGACATCATCTACAATGCTGGACAAAGCAAGCGTGCCATCCATCTCTAGCAACCACGCCTGAAGGCCCGACGAGGCAGGACGGTGCATCCACCGGAATGTCTCGGCCACCGTATCGAACACGATTATGTCCGTGATGGCATTGTGGTACCGCCCCACCTCCCAGTGCAGGCTGCCACGGTGAAGAACCGGTGCGTAACATGAAGAAGGCATCCCACGTAGTAACGCCTCATAAACAGACTCTGAAGATTTACCCCCAAACATTTCCTTCGTAGATGCATCTTGGCTCATTAGATCCCACCGTAAGGATATTGTAAACCAACCGTGATCCGTGCTTCGATCTGGTCCAGTTGTAGTACAACACACGGTATTCTCCGGATGGGTGGTGCCGGTAGAAGCCGACAATGGAGGTGTCGAAACAGCACCATGGAAGCTGCGGCAGAGGAGCGCACTGGCGAGTGGCCGGGTTGCAGATGTAGAAGGCATCCTCGCCGGCATTGGTGTTGAAGACGATGAGGAAGCCATCACACGCGGCCTCGACCTTAGGCCAGTTCGTGGTGGGGAAGGTGCGGAGGACAGGCCAAAGCTTGCGATCGCCAACACGAAAGGCGACCAAACTGTCATTGACGGCCCCTTCCTCTATGTAGCAGCAGTGGGTGCACCCACACTCCGGGTTATCCGGAAATATGTTGATGAGGGGGAGCGATGGCCGGCGACGGTGGTGCGCGAGCATGAAGTCGTTGGTGGAGGTGACATGGCGCTATGACTTCCGGACGGCGCGGCAGCGGAGGACATCCTTGGACGACAGCCGCACGAGTATCTCTGCCAGAAGGATCGACTCGGGTAGGTCGTCGAGCATGGTGTCGCCGCTGTTGTCCGGCATGGTGCCGTTCAACTGAAAATACGGAATGCAAACCCTTAAAACAAGAAACAGTGCATCTAAAACGGTGAACAAGATCGAACAAAGTAAGAAGACTCACCTCCGTCCACACTCCATTGGAAAAAAAAAATTATATGAGACCAGGTCTCACGATTTCGTGAGACCTACCCTGATGGATGACACATGACATTCACAAATCACAAAGCATCTAATCTCTGCCCCCTGATTTCAAGTGGGAGGTGGGGTAGATGCTTTGTGATTTATGAATGCCACGTATCATCCATCAGGATGGGTCTCACCTGCTAACCCGCGAGACCTGGTCTCGTAGAATTATTTTCCCTCCACAGATACGCGTGCGGTGAGAGGTACTCCAGCTGAGTCTGTGGGCAGGTGAAAAGCCCCCCTTATAGAAGTGGGGAGATCAACGGGTGGGTGGAAGCCAAAAAGCTTAGCTAGAAGTTAAATATGGCTTTGATTTGTACTTTGTTCGAGGAGTACTATACTGTGAGGTGTGTACCAAACCTGGCTGGAGTAAATGCTGGACTGCTGTGAACCAAACCACGTTTTAACTGAGAGGGTTAACGTTCTTCAAAATTCAAACTCAATCTAATGTTCAGGCAAAACAACAAGAAAAATAATCTCCAAAATCAAGAGCTTTGGGTTTGAGAAGATACATACGTACATACAGGTTACATGAACATGTGTTTTGGACTTTGGTAGCGAGAGTGTGTTAGAGTTCTCGCCTTTGCACCAAGTTTTCCTTTTCCGCTACTACGTAGATGTACTGACATTCGTAAAATGATTAACAAATAACTCAATGGATACATGGGTGAGCATCTTCAAGAGCCTCCCTAAAAAATTGTCCCCAATTTGTGTTATTGGAGCTCTCCACATAATTTAGGGAGGGTTTGCAAGTGGGGTGTTTTTTCGGAACCTCAATAATCTCTTTTCCAACACAAATTCTGACACTTAGGCCCTTTCAGCGTCGCATAAAGCAGAACCGACTGATGGCGCAAAAAAAAATCTGGCACCTAATGTTTAGTAAACACGGAAAACAAAAGGAAAATTTGTTTGCAATCACACCCAGGTTCTGTTTTTTGTTTGCCAGAAGAAAAGAGGGATTTTTTTTTAAAGAGAGGGATTTTAAGTTGCAGCATTGTTTATGATTAATTTCACAGCTTCATTCATCCGTCGATCAGACTGATTGGCAGAAAGAGAATATGTCGGTCAATAGTGATCAATTGGTTGTAAATCACAGGAATAAAATCTCATGTTTATCAAACAAATATATATTTTACTGGGCAACCCATTGGTTCCCTACTTTGACACACACTACATCCAGAAGAATTTCAGGTTGTAGCATCTTGACAAGTAGAAAAATGCACCCGCTTGCTTCCATCAGCAGAGTGAGGTGGCAGCCTGGGAGCTTAGCGGATTAAAGCGTCTGCAACAAAACACTGGGCCAATGCTCATGATAGGAAAACAAGATCATTATCAATACATTAGCTAGTACTAGAGACATGACTAGCGATCATCTCGGTGTTTATGTTTCCACACATGTATATGGGTTTTTCCCTCCGAATCTCATATTCAAGAACCAATATAATTATAGCACAGAAATATAACCTTAATTATGAAGAAGGAAATATAATAGTATATTCATTATTGGCTCTAGAGCATATTTCCAAGAAGGTGAG
>NC_057797.1:22806868-22821479 GCF_018294505.1 Triticum aestivum | reverse complement strand
AAGGAGACCATGTGTACCCTTTATTATTGAATGCCGGGAGGACTCTCGCAGTTACAATATGCAGACAACGACACTTTGATTCTTATTTATCTAGAACAACCCAATCATGGTGATCACCCTCAAGTTCGTCGTCATGTGCTCTGAGGCAATGTCCAGGTTAAAAATCAAATTTCAGAAGAATGGGGCAAACATCGCCGGGCGGACCTGGAGTCACAACTCGGGGTGACACACATGATGAATTGCAAGATGGGAGCTATTCTCATTGCCTACTTGGGCATCCCTATCTCTAAACGGGCGTTGACTATTGCTGATTTTGATCCCATAGTTGAAAAGGTAACTGGCAAGGTGCAGCCGTGGATCAGGAAATGGTTTGACTCTGAGGGGCGTTTGACTCTTATCAATGAATGCCTGAAAAATATCCTTATGCAAATGAAGGGTTTTTACCTACTCCAGGTTGGTGTCCATGAGAAACTTCACAAGTGAGGTCCTGATTCTTCTAGGGAAAAAGAGAAGGGAAAGGAAAAACGTCACATGGTGAACTGGCCTATGTACAATTTGGTCACACACAAAGAAGCAGCCGGATTGGGGGTGTTTGATTCAAAGATCATGAATTGGTGTCTCATGGCAAAGTGGGCATGGAAGATACTTTCGGTCTAAGGGAGGATATGGCTCGAAATCTTTCGAAACAAATACCTACCGCTTGGAGGTCTTGCTATATCCGTGAGTACTAAGAAATCACATTTTTTTAAGGTAATTATAAAATTTCAACACCTTCTCCGCCATGGTTCTAAGTTCTCGGGGGAGAATGGGCGGAAAACCCAAGTTTGGCTTGACACGTGGTGTTGAGATAGGAAACTTTCCGAGTGCTATCCGAGATTATTTGTGATTGCGTGATCACCAGAAGCAAAGGTGGTTGACTATTGGCACCTTAACCCATTTGTCCCTACTTTTAGAAGAACCATTGGCCCTGACGAAATGACTGACTGGCATGAGCTAAGCGTGGAACTAAGCTCAATTATTCTTTCCGATAGGGAGGATGTTGTGTTATGGAAGTTAGAGCTGTCTGGCTTATTCTCCATAGGCTCTCTATACCGGCAGATTTTTAGACCGCCCCCTTGACGTGAGATGACGGGGATTTCTAAGTCTAAGAGCATCTACAGTCGGGCACCCAAAACCGGCCTCAAACGCCCAGGCAGCCCGTCCAGTCATTGAAAGATCACAAAAATCTGACCTAGATGGCGTCTCAAACGGGACTCAAACACCCGGGCTGACCGGCACCTCACATATCCATCCCAAATATGGGGCAGATATGGGGGCGCCCGGGCGCGCCCGCCACGTAGGACTGACAATGGGGTCCCATGCAGAAACACCCAGAAACCCGACAGTCCGACGGATGCCTCCTGAATCGTTGCGGTGTGAACGCCGCGTGGCGCTGCTCTGGCTCGCCGCCCGAGGCCAAATCCGGCTATTTAAGACGGCCGGCGTCCCCAACCCTAGCCCATCCACCTCCTCCCTCTCTGCGCCACCACCCGAGCCCGTCATCCTCCCCCCCCCCTCGCGCTCCCCCCCTCGCGCTCTCCCATGCACTGGAGGCAGATCACGGAAGAGATCCAGGCAAGGCGCGCTGCCCCACATCGCTGCCGGGCTGCCTTCGCACTCGCTGGAGCAGGAGGAGGAGGAGCAGTAGACGGAGGAGGGAGGAGAGCAGCTGCCGGAGCCAATGGAGGTGCCGGATCCGGAGGAGGACGAGGCGGCGCCGCCTGCTTTCGGGTTCAAAATGGCGGAGGCGGAGTTCGTCGTTGCCCAAGCCGCGGAGATGGCGGAGCAGCAGTCTAACCGACAGTTCCTCAGGCAGCGTCTGATGCGCTCTTCGCCGAACATGACGGGAAGATAGAGGAGGAGGAGGCCGGAGCAAAGTAGCCGAAGGAGCCGGAGCTGTAGCTACCACCCATGTACTGGGAGCCGAGCACAGAGATAGTCGACATCTCCGATGAGGAGTAGCAAGGTAATCTACATAGCACGGAGGTTTTTTGGTTTACATGTTTTTGTATGGATTTAGGAATATAGTATGAGGTGTCCGGATGCAGTTGTGCTAATTTGAGGCGTGCCCGGTAACTCCCCGCATACGCGCCCTGCCGCGTCAACGGGCGTTCGAGGGGTCATATTTGTAATACTTGTCTGCAAATGCTCCACACAAAAATTTAATATCTTCCTATGGTTCTCGGAAGCATCCCGAGCCAAGATCAAGTGATGAAAAGGAAGGGGCCTAGGGTTGGTAAATGTGTGGTGCGGTGAGAACGAAAAATTGCAACCATATCTTTTTCGTTGCATCGTTGCGTGATTTGCTCGGAGTGTGATAGACAAGCCACAAGTGTATGTGGAACCCAATGGGGTTCTCGGATTTTTAGGGACTTATGCAAGAGCAAGGGGTCGGGATAGGATACTTGCTTGGTTGGGATTGTTGGTCATGGCTTGGTCTCGTTGGGCGTCTCTAATAAGGAGTTGATGGATGAGCGAATGTTCAAACATATCACTAACCTTATGTATAAAAATGTTGTGTTTCTGCGATTGTGGAAGTTGCGGGCAAGTCCAAGGGACCGACCACGGCTTGAGACTTACATCGACGGACTACGCGCCACCTGTTGTCGCTTACGGGATGAAGGGAGACAAGGAAACAATGGCCAGGGAGCCCCTTGTCGTCGGATGCCATTGCTATTTTATTCTATCTAGTTTTGTCCAAGACTGGGTTATGTTGGCGCTGTGTCGCCTTGCGCTCTTTTGGTCATGTATCGAACTTATTTAGTAGCTTGAACTTGGACAGGGCGATTCGACTCCCAATCTCACCTTCTCCCTTGCATGAACAACAAATTCAAAACAAATTACTAGAAATATTCAAAGACATCTGGTTTTTTTTTTTGGCATGGAAGATGTCTGAGTGTATGATGTTCGTGCCAAATTTCATCATGTTTGGACATCTGAGTAGCTCTCAGAAAAAATTGGGGTCTGTGAGAAAGTTTACTGTTCACGCACTTTCGAACCTATTTTCTCTTTTTTGCCACAAGCTCCTCAGATGTCCGAACACGATGGAATTTTGCCCGGGCATCATGCCCTCAAACTTCTTCCATGCCAAAAAAAGATATTTATGAATTTTCTATTTTTTTAATTTACTGCAACTCTGGAGCAGATAAGCCTTGGCTCAGTATTGGATATTTGCTTGAACTTGTCCTTCTAGTAACATAACTTGCGGGCTTCATTCTGAGGCCAGGCATATGCCTTCTACCCAAAAACAATTCTCACACTATAAATCCAGTCATTTCCTTGAACTGTGCAAGTGCATTCTAATGTGTTTATTACAGCCAAGTTTTTGTATTTTTTGAATACAACTGTTACGGTGATTGGCGATTTTACGAGCCGTCCATTCACCCTAATCCGACGGTGGAAAAAATAGGAGTTACAGGGAGTTATAAAACTAAAATTACAGGAAATTACAAATAACGGTAGGACCATTACAAATTTTTGATGTGATCAGTTAGTTTTTCGAAGGGTAGATCCGTCATATAGTTTGGAATATTCCTCACCCGATCCCGTCGTCTCCTCTAACCACACCCTCGACGCTCAAATGGCTCCCCCCCTCCCGCGCCGCCGCTCCTCTTCCCGCCCGCGCCGTCGATGGGATCCGCTCCTCCTCGCCCGGACATGCCCGTCCCCGGCCTCCTCCTCCCCTTCCCCGTCCGCTGCGCCATGGTCGACCTCCTGAAGTCCTCCGCTCCTTCCTCGTCCGCTGCGCTATGGTCGACTTCGTGGATTACCTCAAGTCCTCCTTGTCCTCCGGCGAGGTGAAGCTGCTCTTTGCTGCCGACAAATTCCGCAAATCACCCGGCATGCCACCCACCCGCCCACTTCAAATTCGCCAAAAAACTCATCTCACTTGTGGCAAACATTGCATGATACATAACGTCATCTTTGCTCTGTTCAGGTTCTGATGGTGCAAAGCTTCTGGCTACCAAGGCAAAGGGCTTACCTCGCATCACCATTTCTCTCCATAGTGTTACTGGCGCTGCGACGAGTGATGGCATAGCCGAGTTCTCGCTGTTGCTCTGTTCAGGTTATGATGGTGCAAAGCTTATAGGACTGCACGGGAGCTTGCACCCAAAGGTTATTGTTTCTTGCTTTTCTCTGCACTTAATTGCCTATCTGGTAGTTACGTTTGTTGCTGACTAAACATCAAATTGTGACTCAAAACTATACTCAGTTATGTGCTATTTATTTTATTTATTTGCAGAACAAGAACAAATGTCACAACTGATGGGGAGTCTGTCAACTGAAAGAGTAGGTCATCTTATCTCCTGTCATAACCAATACTTTCGAATAGTGTTGTTCGCGTTGTTGTTGCTGCTGCTTGATGAATACAGTAGTGTATATGGGATCATGAGTGTCGCTCACTGAATCTACATAATTTCTTGTTCTGTCGAATAGTTTTCAATATAGTAGTTTAACAGCTTTCATTCACTTTGTACATGGCATGTTTTTTGATCTCTTCTTCGAGTGCCACCCAAGAGCTTGGTTTTACAATGAGATGGAAGAAGTCATGTTCATCTGTCCATCCTTCCCCTGATCTAAACTTTTGCAAGGTAAGTACAATATTCTTTGCATTGTCACCGTTTAGACACATCTCTTATCCTACCGGGACAGCATGTTGTCTGGCATTCTGTTTTCTTAAGTACAGTAATAACGGTTTTTGCTCTTCCTGCCAAACCTGACATTCAAAATGCTGAATAAATAGCTGAGAACAAATCATTACATAATTTTCTGCTGAATTTCGTCATATGTATTTGATTCCTAACTCAGTTACTAGATGTTTGACGACCATTAGTAGCAAAAATTATGGGGACGAAATGGTGTGCTTCACTCTTGTCTTGTACTATTCCTCCAAGAATGGCTGGGATGGTATGTAATGTCTTGTCTTATCTAAGAGTGATTTGAGACTTGTACTGAAAGAATGTGCTAATGCAGAATCACTGCGGCTGCCCTCTGTGAATGATAACCAGTTTGTAAGATATTTCAAACACCATCTTGACATATTTGTCGTATTTATGTTAAATGATAGTCGCATATTGTCAGGTTTGTGGCAGTTTTGATAGCACTTTCTTGTATCTTGAGTAGGTAAGAAGCTTACAAGCCAAGTGCACGAAATGTTGCGCGCATAATGGACGATTTGGAACATTGTCACCTACTGCCGGTGTGGGGCGCTGCTAGTCTCATGCCGGAATTGTGTGCCTGGCCTGCCGCAGTCATTTCAGCTGTGGCTGCTGCCAGGGACCTGTCATTGCATATTATGTTGCCGTCGCCTCCTCTTTTAGCTGCCAATTCTGTCACATTTCTATACTCCTAGCCGTGGATCGTTTGCACTAAGACTAAATGGTTAACTTGTCACTTATTCACATATCGGTACATCATGTATATTTGTATGTTAGATGGATCATGAGTCTGTCAGTTTGATCAGTTGCTTTTATACTTCCGCGCCTGTAACAATGTTGCCCATGAGCTTGCAAAGCTAGACACAATCTCTGAGTTTACGTATTGATTCCAGGAGGCCACTGCTCCAAAATGTATTGTTACTCTGTTACCAAATCGAGAAGGCCATCTCCCCGCGAGAATCCGTGGTATACTCCAAGTTACCAAATCCCATGACCTAGCCCGGAGCAAGGTTATCAAACTGGCCTAGATGGCCGGTCGAGTCAGTGGAGAGCATGTTGCCGCCTAAAACAAAGATCAGGCCTGGCATAAAGGTCATGCCAGAACCCATCTGCTCACCCATGTTGATCGCCATTGATTCGCGGCGGCTACGTTGCGAGACCTGCATGGGCCACCAATGATGGAGTCGATTCTGCGAATCTCAGTAGGGGTCCCAAGGTAGTAGCCTAGATGCAATGATAAAATTGGATGGTTGTTTTACCCAGGTTCGGGATCTCTCGAAGAGATAATACACTATCTCCTGCTTTTTTATTGTATTAATTTATGATGGAGTAGAGAGTACAGGTTTGTCCACCACGAGATTGTTGATGTCGTCTACGAGCCCTACCCCCAAGTTTGTATAGTTACCATGGGGTCTAGGGTTATAGATAAGTCGACTATGTATGTGGTAGATCGTGGTGTAGACGACATCTAAGTCTTTTGAGTATGCACCAAGTCTTCGAGAATAGTCCGTCTATACGCCATGGGTCTCTTGGAATGGCCCGTTAATGAACCGGAACGGAGGTCCTCGGCCCGACCACCTGCCCGAGAGATGACATGGTGAGTATCCACTAGTCCAGGACACCATAACCTGAACCTGGTACAGTTTCTTAACTCAGGCCAGCCTGACTGGGACGATGAGAGGCCTCTTGTGTTTACTGTTCGCGACGATGACATGGAACTTCTAGATGACGCATAACAAGATGATTATTGAGTGTGTCTTCTTACGGGGGGCAACCGACTCTATATTCAAATTGCCTTTTCGCAACACTGACACTCATTTAATGGGCAGTAGGTCTCGAACCGGCTTGGCAGCATGATGGACTCGATGACTATAGCATCATGTCGCCTTGCCTCGCCATTGATCAATAGGCCGCTTGGTGGCTTCTTTTTATCCTTTTCATTATGGCATTGATCAATAGGCCACTTGCCCCAACAGACTTATTTTTTAATTTTCTTGCTATTGAACTGGTTGTATGGATTTGGTGGTTGTTTTATGTATAATAATAGTTTATCACAATACGAATTAATAGCCCTACGCTGAAGCCAATTCAAAGTAATAGTAAAAAATCATTATAGTACAAATGTATACAGTTTTCTTTCAATAATGAGTGATAATCTTCACGTTCCTTAAAAAATTCATAGTAATGGTCATACAGAAAGAGCCTCATGATTCTAAAAAAGAATCTGATTAATAGCTAAAATACAGTACAATCTTCAACAATTCAGAATTCAGCATAATAAGTACAATATCATTTTCCATGTGACATCCTCTTTTCTTGGCAGACCTTCCTCTCTGATTCTTGGTCCTGCACACAACAAAAATTGAATCATTTCAGGCAAGAAGACATATTCAGCTACAGATCGAGAAAAAAATGATTTAATAGCTGAAAACTTCATAAAATTCTAAAACTGCAAAAGCACATTTGCCGAAGGTGGTCCCTTTCCGGTAACAAATGGAATCAGACATGAAACAATTTCCAAGATGAAACAACTGCATAATATAATATCCGTATTACCCAAGGGTTGTATATACATCTAAGCATACCAAGAACCAGTAGCATATCATGAATCCATAAGCCAAAACCAATACTGTATGTAAGACAGATAACAATCGACAAAGAATAAAAGCACAGTAGTGGCCATGAAAATTCAGAATTGGGCTATATAAAACTACATGTGTCATCACAAATACTGTCTGTGTAGTTGTCTTCAGAATTCATATCTTATATAATTTGATGAGTAGGTATCTTGCGTAAAAACAAAAACAAGAGGCTGTCACTGCATAGCCAAGTCGTCAGTGTAAGCCTTCAAAAAGAAGAACCAAAATAAATAAATTAATCGGTGATATGCATGCTCAAGGTAAAGGGGGCACCGGGAAGATCTTAAACAGTACATTTCAAACAATACCCTTTCCCTACAGTACACCTCCATTAAGCATATTAAGATGACACCGATTTGTATCTGCAATAGCACACAAGTGCAACCTTGTGGCATTATGAAGTCTTGCGTTGGGAATTTGCAGGGTATAAGAAACAGTGTTTGCTGTAGAATACAGTGATGCTCATTTTTTATTTGCCGTAGGAATTCTGCAGTATGACAACTTGCAATCAGCCATAGTATTTGATCCCGCCGGAGATCTCTCATTATCTACTTGCAATTAGCAATCGCTGCTCTATAGTACAGATTGGAAAATGAATGTTCAATTAGCAATCGCTGCTCTATAGTACAGATTGGAAAATGAATGTTCAGTAACCGAATGTACGTACCTTCGTCCCAGTCAAGGCCGAGCGAGGAGAGGTCGCCGAGGATGGACTCTCGGAATTCTTGGTGGACCGCTCGAGGTCGGTGTCCTCGACGCAGAGGTGTCCATTCCGCAAGTTAGCGTCGCCTCATCCAGGTCTTCGGCGGCAGCGGCGGCGGCGAGGAAGGATTGAGTGGGGATCGGGCGGTGGGGGCAGGTCAGCTGATGCAACGTCAGGGTTCGTCGGTGGCCACCAGGACAAGAGAGCAGCGCCGGCCACATGGTAGCCGCGGCGGCTCCGCACGGGGAGGGGATTGCAGCGCTGGTGGATTAGGGTTGACGACACGATGGATTGATCGATCCAAGACGGAACGGCAGTCCAAAAGAAAAAACGGAACGGACAAAGACAATAATACCCTTGACTAATTTAACTTAATAATTTTTATTACGTGTTTAAATCGACGGTCACAAAAAAACAGAGACGGAGTTACATGAAATTACAAGTCGTAACTCGCCAATCACCGTAAAAGAGCTCTTGTTTGAAACTTCAAAACGCTTGGCTATATAATATGTTGTAATATTTTTGCTCTATAATAGCCAAATTCTCACATCCAAAATCCTTCTTATTACAGTTATAATATATAATTTGTTTCTTATATCTTCATCCGTGACAGTAAATAGCGCTCTATAATTTGTATACACAAAACATCACCTCTTGCTAATTTCTTCTTAAGCTAACATCGCTTTTCTGACTTGGTGATAAGGCAAGCCATACAACATTGTTACCACTTTGGATTATGTTGCTCCTGAAAGTGAATGAAAAGCGAACTAACAGGGAAAATGGCAGTGCTACATACTCATGGTTCACATTTCACACCTTTTTTCAAAAAGGTAAATAAGCACCATATGGTGATATGGGAGGAATGCTACTGCAGAGATCAAACATGTTAAGTACTACGGCGCCCTAGGAGGCTACGATAAATGGATGTGGCTTGCTCTCACCATCTTCTTCTCGCACCTCCAAGCATGGAAGGGGGTAAATACTTTCCCGGAACAAATGTGAAGTAAGCCGGAGGCTATTTTTCCGGAGACACCACATGAAATTGGACATGATCGCCATGTATTCAGCATCTTGGCATTCCACCCATCCTAAGAAGCCAGAAGTGACCCCCAAGTATTCAGCATCTTGGCAGTCCACGCTTCCTAAGAACCTTCCATCGACGTCACATTGCAGCAAGCACCCAGGGAGCTGGATCAGAAGTTCACGACTGTTGAAAACCACCACCCTGCGGTAGTTATATTCACTCGGTGAATCAGGCCGCGGCGGCGAGGAGTCAAGCTGCAGCGATGCAGCCACAGCCGACAAGTTAATCCGGAGCTTGAAAGCCCATACCTCGGCCTCGTAGTCCCGCGTCACTGAAAAATCCAAGAGGACTCCATCGACGGTGCTGCACATGGCAAGCTCACCATCCATCTGTAGCAACCACACCCGAAAGCCCGACGACGCAGGACGATGCATCCACCGGAATGTCTCAGCCACCGTGTCGAACACCATTATGTCAGTGATGTCTTTGTGGTACCACCCCACCTCCCAGTGGAGGCTGCCCCGATGGAGAACTGATGCATCACAGTACCAAGAGGGCATCCAACGTAGTAACACCTTATAAACAGACTTAGACTTGGAAAAAAGTGAAAATGGTCCTTCGTAGATGCATCTTGGCTCATTGGATCCCAGCGTGAGGATGCAGTATTGCACCCGTCCTTTGGACACCAGCCAGTACAACACCCGGTATTCCTGGGACGGGCGGTGCCGGTAGAAGCCGGCTATGGCGGTGCCGGAGCAGCGCGGTGGAATCTGGGGCAGAGGAGCGCACTGCCGAGTTGTAGGGTTGCACACATAGAAGGCGTCTTCATAGGGGACGTTTGTGTTGGCGACGATGAGGAGGCCATCACAGGCGCCGTGGACCGTGGTCCCTTTCGCGGGGTGGGTGCGGAGGACCGGCCAGAGCTTGCGCTCGCCGGCGCGAAAGGCGACGTACCTACTATTGACATCCTCCTCGTTCCTTTCGTAGCAGAGCTCATCGGCGCTCTCCGGAATGATGTTGATGAGAGGGACAAACGGCCGGCGACGGTGATGAGCGGCGAGGAATCCAGGAGCGGAGGTGGCACTGCGCCACGACTTGCGGACGGCCCGGCAGCGGAGGACATCCTTGGACGGCAGCCGCACGAGTATCTCTTCGACGAGGATCGACTCGGGCAGGTCGTCGAGCATGGTGGCGCCGGCGCTGTCGGGCATGGCGCCGATCAACTGAAAACACGGCGCACAAACCATTAAACAGGAAATCAGTAAGACGCTATGTACATATCGTGAACAAGATCAAACAAAGTTTACAAGACTCACCTCCTTTCGGATGGGCGATGGAGGTACACGGCAGGTGAACAGGCCACCCCTATATATATCGTCAGGGTGTGTGTTTCTTGGGGAGGTAAAGAGATGGGAGGAAGCCTAAAAGGTGTATTTAGTGGATGATAAACACGGCTTACTTTTTCCGAGGAGTAATACTTTTTGGCTGCATGCACAGCCTCAAACCACTGTGTGAACAGCTGTTAAGTGTGAACCAAACCTGGCCTGAGTAAGTGGGGAAGAGAAAGGTGTGGCTGCTCCCGGGTGTAGATGCACCAGCAGGAGCTGTAACGTAAATTCAAAAAAAGGAAAAATCTTATTTTTTTTACATCAAACAAAAAAACAAATTAGCTTCTTACAAAATTTCGTTAGCAAATAACATTTGAGGAGCCCTCACCAAAAAAATCACTGCTCAAAAGTGCAGAAAACTTTGAACACTGCTTTTGTTATATTTGGTGAGGGCTCCTCGAATGTTATTTGTGGACAAAAAATTGCAAGAAGCTAAAACTTTTTTTTATCTTGTTTGATGTAAAAAAACAGAATTTCCTGATTCTGTTTTATATTTTTGCAGAATTTACTGTTCATTGTGGGTGTAGGTGCACCCGGGAGTAGAAAATCCACATTTCCGAACAGCTAAGATGGCTAAAGTTCTTCAAAATTCAAACTCATTCTAATGTTCAGACAAACAATAAGAAAAATAATCTCCAAAACCAACAACTTTGAGTTTGACAAGATACACGAATACAGGTTCCATGAACAGCTACTAGCTTGTGGATTTACATCAACTGTTGCTTGATAGTATCTGTCTGTTAACCCTCGCGACATTTCATTCACTGTCGTTACAATATGAATGAAAAAGATACGGCTGCCTCAAGCATGAACTGAACTAGAGTACTCAGTTCTGTTTTGGTAGTATATAAATTTAAACCGGAATGATGTATGTATTGTTTCAGAATGTAGCCACTCGCCGCCCGGAAGTCGAGGCCTCCCATAAGGATGATTTCTTGTCGAGCTCGTTCAAAAACCACCCGACATGACGGGATAGATTGCTTCGGGTGACTTCAACGAAATATACCATGCATGGGATAAGAACAGACGCAATGTCAGGCGGAGTTGAATCAACTGGTTCCGGACCACACTCTAATCCTGTGAATTGAAGGAAATTCATCTCCACAACCGAAGATTTACTTGGAGCAACAAGGGGGGAATCCAACTTTGTGCAAGCTTGATTCTTTTTTTAATGCGGAGTGGGATACAACTTTCAACACCCACATTCTTGCTGCCTTACCATCATCCCTCTCCGACCACATCCCGCATTTCCTTGACTATGATAGAGGGCAGGAAGGCCTAGGAGCTTCAAATTCAAGAACTTTTGGGCATCAATGCCTAGGTTCAGAGAGGTGGTGCACAAAGCTTGGAACAAACACGTCGACCATACGGAGCCTTACCAACTCATGTTCCATAAGCTCAAAAAGACAGCTCTACGTCTTGATATCGCATAGAATGACTGGCAACTTTCTGCCGAGGAGCATGATCTTCGGGCTAGGCTTCAAAGAATGATCATGTGATTAAGAGGTCTAGAAAGAGATAGTGCGTTAGGATGGCAAACTTCAGAGAGGGTGATGCGGACACGAAATTCATCCATCTTAGCATTAATGCAAGACGACTAGGAACCACATCCATAGGATCAAACACGAGTATGGTTGGATAACTGAGCATGAGACCAAGGAATCCATTATACATGACCACTTCTCCAAAGTCACGGGTAAGGGGGGAAAGAGCTACAAGGACCTTAATTTTCGACAAAGGGAATATATTAATATCGTGAAGATACCAATTACACCCAGCCTCTGTACCAACAAGATGTCCATAGGCATCAAGGATACACACAACCAAAAAAGAAAATAAAAAGAATAGAAGAAAGAAAAAAGACCCCGCCACGGTGAACAATCACTAGCGGCAGCAGCACTCTAACCACCACCATAGACAACACTCGAAATACAAAAGAGGTTCTCCAAAAGCAACGCCTTCAATAAGGAAACAATGCACAAGCATTGTCGTTGCCCGATCAAAGATCTTGGGTTTTCACCACGGAGAAAATCCAGTCCACCCAAAACAATGTCTTCAACAAGGCCATTGCCAGGTACAACCAATAAAGGCCAGACCCTGGGCTTTCACCCTGGGGATCAAGACTCGGTACTCGAGGAGTACCACCAAAAATGCAGTCCTCCAATGTTGTCGCCCCCACTTGCAGAGGCCGCTGTTACCAGTCACCATACACCTGGCACACAATCTTCATCACATCCAATAGACCCTTTCACCGAAGCTTCAAGACCTTCAATCGCAGCCGCCATGACTTTCCCCACCTCTATCAGTGCCTTGAGAATCTTGATTTAGACATGTCCCATGACACCGATAAGAAAGCGAAGCTTCGCGCCGCGCCTTCGTACGGCCGTGTTGGCTGATAATATAAGCGCGCGTGACCGGAGTCTTTCCGATCTAGATATCCAGGGGCAACATATACGCCAATCCATATGGATTCTCGACAGTGAAGACCGGAACTCGTCAAGGGCCAGATCCAAGAGGTTAACATCCGGCTGATAGATGAAATTGGCGGAAGAGAGTGGTAGGGCCAAGATCCTTGTGCGGGACGCCGGCAGACGCAACGCAACAACCAAGAGCTGGTGGCTGGATCACGTCCAAGTATAGCGCAAGGAAGCTGTGACCAACCTGGATCGCATCCATGTGAGTGCATGTTGGACATGCAAACAACCCAGCTTGGATTCAATCCATGATGGGTGTTGTCGCCGGGTCTTTTGACCGAGGTAGAGCACGCCGCAGCCACCACCATGTGAAGATCTGATGGCCACGACCTGGGCTCCACCTCCACCGCAACACGCGTCGTCAAACGCCGCACAGGGAAACATCAACCGTTGTCTCGTCGCTAGAGCGGAAGGCCCTGCCGCCGCCGCCACCGCATAGGCTTTTCCTGGCGCTGGCCTCCGGCGGCGGCAAGGGGGAGGAGCAGGCGACGGGATCTGAGGGCGTGGTAGATCGGGTCGCCGCCCGTGTCGCCAGGTTAGGCGACGCGGGGGCCTAGTTTTTTTTTCTACAAGGACCTTAATTAGGATGAGATTAGGGGTGGAAACGGATCGGATGCGGATCGGATAGTGCTCTTACCACTTTCATATCCATATTTTCAGAACGAATACGAATGCGAATACGGATATTATCGGATATGGATGCGGCTCGGATGTTATTCAAATACGGATACGTATCGGATGTTTATTCGATTCGGAACGAATACGAATAATAACAACATATTACTTAAGTAAATTAGTCAATAGCTATATGACATGAAAAAATTAACTTGTGACATACAATAAGTCAATGATAAATAGGTTTTATGAATAAACACTATTATAATGCATACTAATTTCTAAGTTTAATCATACAAAGAGTAAACTTTGACCACTTATTTGGCTTTTGTGTTGGATAATTGGAATTTTGGGGCTAGAAGTATGAAAATTACCTCCCATAATCTTATTCGGATACGGATATATCCACTTCCATATCCATATTTGTGTCAATATCTCATACCATTTCCATTTCCATTTTGGTTAAATAAATTCGGATAAGGATAATTTCCATTTCCATTTTGGTTCGAATGCGGATGTTTCGGATACGAATAGGCATTTCATCGAATACGGACATCGGATATTTCGGATTATCCACTACCACTTTCCACCCCTAGATGAGATAACCATTGAGCCCCAAGATTTGCATGAGCTTGAGGCTCCCATAATCGAGAAGGAAGTTTGAGAGGCTATCAACGAGATGCCAACTGACAAGGCATTCGGGCCGGATGGCTTCACCGGAACTTTCTTCAAGAAGTGTTGGAACATCATCAAATGCGACATCATGAGAGTTGTTCATCTCTTTGACTGCTTGAATACTACCAACCTCCATTGGCTCAGCTCTGTGAATGTTGTGCTTTTCCTCAACAAATATGGTGCGGCGAGGATCTCCGACTATAGGCCCATTAGTCTCATGCACACGATTACAAAAATCATTGCCAAAGTATTATCCATCCAGTTAAGTCCTCACATGGATGAACTTGTCTCCAATGCCCAACACTAGTGCGAAAAACACTAGCGGCGGCATTCGAAAAAAATACCTTCGTGGCGTTGGAGGCCCACGCCACCAATATGATGTCACTATTAACAAAA